>NC_081413.1:356903453-357125858 GCF_030272615.1 Cryptomeria japonica
CCTCATTAACTGATGATGGTTCAATTTGAGAAATAAGACATACCTCTTCATTTGCCAATCTTCCTCTTGTCATAACTCCTTTAAACTTGTTTCCAATTATCTGCTTTTCAGAATGATTCAGTCTTACATACCGAGGTGTCTTTGTTTGCTACTGTTCCTCAGTTACTGTAGAATCCTCAGATGATACCAGGGTAACTGGATCTTCATTCTGTATCGGTGGATTTAGTGTAGGTTCATTTTTTAAAATTTCTATTGCCAGTTCAGAGTCTATATACCTTGAAGTTCCTCTGAATTGTTCATCAATCTTTACATTTGTACTTTCAACAATTTTCTGCAATCTTTTGTTGAAACATCTATATGCCTTGCTCTTAGATAAATAACCAAGAAATATTCCTTCATCACTTCTAAGATCAAATTTGCCAATATACTCATCTCTTCTGATATAACATTTACTTCCAAAAATTCTGAAATATTTAAGAGTAGGAGTAATACCAAACCATAGTTCATGAGGGGTCTTACCAGTTTCACCTTTGATGTGAACTTTGTTGAATGTATAGACTGTTGTACTGACTGCCTCTCTCCAATATACATGTGGTAGGTTTTTCTTCTGATAACATACTTCTTGTTGCATCCAAGATAGTTTTGTTTTTCCTTTCAACAACTCCATTATGCTGTGGTGTCCGAGGTGCTGATAGTTGTCTTCTGATTCCATTTACTTCATAGAATGTATTAAACTCCTTAGATGTAAATTCTCCTCCTTGATCTGATCTTAGACATTTGATTTTCTTACCGGTTTCATTTGCTTTGAATAGTTTGAACTTTCCCAATGCTTCTAATTTTTCTCTGAGAAAAGTAACCCAACACATTCTAGAATAGTCATCAATGATTAGCATGAAATATCTATCACCTTGTAAGCTTTTAGATCTAGCTGGACCACATAAATCAGTGTGAATTAAATCAAGAGCATTATTGGATTTTTCTGGAATACTTTTGAAACTAGCTCTAACTTGTTTTCCAAATTGACATTCCTTACATACTGTATTGTGAGGTTTGACAATTTTAGGTAAATCTCTAACTACCTTAGTAGTACTGATCTTCACCATGCAATCAAAGTTTACATGATAGAGTCTCTTATGCCATAACCAACTTTCATCAGTATGTGCAATTAAGCCTATCTTTTCACTGTTATTTAAATGAAAGATATTACCTCTAGTCTGATTACCAGTTGCAATTTCCAAACCAGTTCTATTCATGATTTTCCATTTTCCATTTTTGAATTGTAATTGAATTCCTTTCTCAACTAATTGACCAACACTCAAAAGATTATGCTTTAATCCCTCAACATAGTAAACATTGTCAGTGTTATGCTTACCATCAAGAGATATTGTACCCTTACCTTTGATCAAACAAGATTTGTCATCTCCAAATCTCACTAAGCCTCCATTGTATTCTTGAAAGTTCAAGAATTTACCTTTGTCTCCTATCATATGATGTGAGCATCCTGAATCAATGATCCATTCATCCTTTACTTTAACTTTAGCTGCCAAGGCCTGTTCTACCGGTTGAGCAGTAGGTGTCGGTCGATCTTCTGTTATAGAAAAAAAAACCCATCCATTGTCTGCCGGATCCTCATCAGAATCATCAGTCATGCCTTCATCAGCAATGTAACAAGATTTGTCTTTATTCTTCTTAAATCTGTATCTCTGATATTTAGGATTAGGCTTGTATGTTCTTCTAGCTTCTTCTCTTAGTCTAGCATGTCTATCAGGGCATCTTGAAGCCATATGACCAATCTTATTGTAGTTAAAACATTTAAAGGGTGCTTTACCTTCATACTTACTTCAACCTAGTCCTTTAGGCATTTTTCTTGCAAATAGTGCTTCAAGTTCTTCAAGTTCTTCATTTTCTTTCCTGCTTTCTTCAAGTTCTCTTGCATAAAGGGCTTTCCAATCAGATTTGTCAAATGATGGAGCAGATGATGTTGATTCTTTAAAGGCCAAATCTATCTTTATAGTAGCAACAGGACCAAATTCTTCAATTTCAAAAGCTGAAAGTTTCCCAATCAATGTATCCCTAGTTACTGATGTATTAGGCATTGTTCTTAACTCATTTATAGCAGTGACTTTCATTTTATATGCCGGTGGAAATCCTCTTAAAACTTTTGAAACAATTTATCCCCACTTAAGGTCCCTCCACAACATTTAATACCCAAAACAATCTCATTTACTCTTTCCATAAAAGCAGAAATCCTTACATCTTCTTCCATTTTCAGATGTTCATACCTGGCCCGAAAGCTTTCAAGTTTTGCAATTTTGACTGTGGAATCTCCTTCATTCAGTGTTTCCAAATGATCCCAAATAGATTTAGCAGTATCCCTATCTGATAGTCCCATGATTTGTTGATCTGATAGTGCGCTCAAAAGTGCTTCTCTTGCTTTGCAATCATTTTCCTCATCTTTAGTCAAGTTGGGTTGAGTGGGCTAACTTTGAGTAGGATTAGTATAACCATTCTTTGTAACATCCCAGATGTCCTTTCCAATACAATTTAGATGTGTCTCCATTTTGATCTTCCATATGCCATAATTGGTTCCATCAAGTTTAGGATTGTCCTTCCTGAAATAGTTAGTAGACATTGGATCTCCTCAAGCTATTAAACTTCTGCAAAAGAGGACTAGGCTCTGATACCAATTGTTAGGTCCTGCAGACAACTGAGAGGGGGGGGGGGTGAATTAGTTGTCTAATAAATTCAAACCAAAAACAACTTAACCAACTTAATGATTAATATTGGTAAACTAGTTTAATATGCTGGTAGATAGATTTAATAGTTAATTTCTATACCGGTAAGGATTAGTGCATGAAACATAAAGACAAAGTCATCCACAACACATAACACCAATATTTGTATGTGGAAACCCTGTAAGGGGAAAAACCACGGTGGGAAACCTTACCCAAAATCAGATGATACTACTGCAGATAGTAAGTGTGCATAAATGGGGTCTGCACATGCAGAAAGGCCAAGCGCCTAGAGCTCACTGCTCAATCAAAAAATGGGAGTCACACTGACTACAGTTGGATGGTTAAATCCAATATGAATGTACTACACAAAATAGCATCTTCATATGCTGGATTCAGTACTGGTGTAGTTTTGATTGTCTTCACAAAACCCTCCTTCAATCTTCAAATGATGTCTGCGTGTATAGCTCTACTTATTCTCGCATATACCTTCACACAATCCTTTTTTGCATTACACAATTGATCTTACAAATAAGATCTTACATTTATACCATAACCAAAGACCAATTTTAGTAGGTCGGCTCTACAAGATATTACAATAAAACATTTTACAAACAAAACAATATCCGATGCAATAACCGATTGAACATGTCGGGTTAATGCATTTACAACAATAATTAATCATCTCCAAAGCGTGTCATGCTGATTTGGAAAAGATAAACTTGTTGGTGTAACCCTGGATCTATTTGCCAGTAACAACAAATATGCAAATGCTAATGTACCAATAAAAAAAACTCCAGGATAAAGTGTCCACACAATGTCTTTGACATAACCAAGTGTTTTCCATATCATTCCAAGTGCTGGTGATCATTATATCTTGCCGGTGTACCAGATACTGGTGACTGTGCATGATTCACTTGCTTGCCGGTGAATGTTGCTGATTCTCCAAAGTGCCAGAGTTGATAACTGTTTCGTAGGTGTTGACATCAATGACAAAACCATACCAAAATACCAACAAAGAATTTACTTTTATCACTAGTCATATGATGTGAACATCCAGAATCAATAATCCATTCATCCTTTTCTTCAATTTTAGCTGTTAGGGCCTACTCTACTGGTGGAACAGTAGGTGTCGGTTGATCTTCTTTTATTGAAACAAAATCCCATCCATTGTTTGCTGGTTCTTCATCAAAATCATCAGTAACTCCATCAACATAGTAACATGATTTATCTCTATTCTTCTTAAATCTGTATATCTGATATTCAGGGTTAGGCTTATATGTTCTTTTAGCTTCTTCTCTCAATCTTGCATTTCTATTAGGACATCTAGATGCCATATGACCAACATTATTGTAGTTAAAACATTTAAATGGTGCTTTACCTTCATATGTACTTCCAATAGGACCTTTAGGCATTTTCCTTGCAAATAGTGCTTCAAGTTCTTCCAGTTCTTCATTTTCCTTCCTGATATTTTCAAGTTCTCTTGCATAAAGTGCTTTCCAATTAGATTTGTCAGATGATGATGATGATGTTGCTGATGATAATGCTTTGAAGGCTAAATCTGTCTTAATTGTAGCAACCTGACCAAATTCCTCAAGCTCAAATGCTGAAAGTTTTCCAACCAAGGTATCTCTAGATACTGATGTATTAGGCATTGTTCTCAACTCATTAGTAGTAGTTACTTTCATTTTGTATGCTGGTGGAAATTCTCTTAAAACTTTAGAAACAATTTCATCTTTACTTAAGGAACCTCCACAACATTGTATTCCCAAAACAATTTCATTAACCCTTTCCATAAAAGCAAAAATTCTTTCATCTTCTTCCATTTTCAGATTTTCATACCTAACCCGGAAGCATTCCATTTTTGCAATTTTGATAGTGGTATCTCCTTAATTCAATGTCTCCAATTTATCCGAAATAGCTTTAGCAGTAGATCGATTTGATAATCCCATAATTTGCTGATTTGGTAAGGCACTCAAAAGTGCTTCTCTTGCTTTGCAATCATTCTCTTGATCCTTACCCAATGTTGGTGGATTAGGTTGACTCTGTGTAGCACCAACATAGCCATTCTTTGTAACATCCCATATGTCTCTTCCAATGCAATTTAGATGTGTCTCCATTCTGATCTTCCATATACCATAGTTACTTCCATCAAGTTTCAGACTGTCCTTCCTAAAACAGTTAGTTGCCATAGAATCTCCTCAAGTTGTTAAACTTCTGCAAAAAGAGGACTAAGCTTTGATACCAATTGTTAGGACCTGGAGGCAACTAAGAGGGGGGGGGGGGGTGAATCAGTTTTCAATTATTTTCAACCCAAATATAAGTTAATCAAACTTGATACTTAATATCGGTAAACCAAACTTAATGCTCGTTAACAGTTTAATAGTTAATATCAATACCGGTGAAACTTAATGCATAGAACAAAAAGAGAAACAACATCCACAAAACATAACACAGAGATTTGTACGTGGAAACCCTGTAAGGGGAAAAACCACGATGGGAACCTTTCCCCACAATCAGATGATACTACTACAGATAGTATGTGTATACAAATGGGGTCTACACATGTAGAAAGGCCAACTACCTAGAGCTCAGTGCTCAATCAAAAAATAGGAGTCACCCTGACTATAATTGGATGGTTAAATCCAATGATAATGTACTGCTCAAAGTAGCATCTTCAACGTTGGATTTAGTATCGGTTAAGCTCTGATAATCACATTCAAACCTTTCTTGAACCTTCTCTATGGTCTGCTCATATGATCTTCAATATTCACACATACCATAACCTTTTTTTGCTCTGCTCATACCATACCATTTTTTATCTCACAAATGAGACCTTACATATATACCATAACCTAAGACCAAATGTGTAGATCTGCTTAACAAAGAATATTACAATTAAATCAATTGCAAATAAGTCAAGATGTGATGTATCATGTCGGCTCAATACAATTACAACAATATCCAATTAATTAAATCATCTTCATAATGTGTTGTGCTGATCTAGAATAGATAATGCATGTCGGTCCATAACCTAGACCAATTTTTTGGTAATAGCAAATATGTCAACCCAATTAGACCAATAACCAAAATACCAAAACCAAGTGTCTAAACCATGTCTTTGACATAACCAAGTGATCTCCAGATGATCATAGATCATCCTCAGTGCTGGTGAACAATAGAACCTACCGGTGAGTGATATACTGATGACTGTGCATAAGTCACTGAACATACCGGTGAACATAATGTGCTGATTCAACATAACCAAAGATCTCCAGAAGGATAAGTGTTGATAAGTGTTGACATCAATGACAAAACCAGTGCAACACATCCATAATACCAACACTGTCAAACATGCCATAAGAGCTGAAGTCTTGATTTGCATATTCAAGCATACTGACCAGAAACGCTGCCCTAGAGACTAGAAATACCATCATATTGACCAGAAACACTATCATCCATACCAGAAATGCTACAATACCTACTAGGAATGCCATTCTAGGTTTCAGGGGTGCTGAGTTGTCCTGGGGGTCTCTTGAAGTCAGTTTTTATCTTGTTTATGTGTTTTTATGATTGGGTGAATGCTCCAGAGTGTGCAGGATGTATTGACATTTTTAGAGCTAATTATGATGTTTTTTATTCCTTTATGTTGTTTCATTTCCTCTGGTAAGAGGGTTAATGCCTTACCAATGAGGTGATTCCTATGCGATTTGACGCTCCAGCAAGAGGGAGAATGCCTCATTGTTGAGGGATTGATTTTATGATTCTAGTGAGATGTGATATGCCTCAGTATTGTGTTTTGATGTTACTTGGATCTCTTTTATGTTTTGCATCCATCATTGGCTTATGCTGATATTGCATTTGTGAAGGTTTCCTTCTTTGAGTTGACCCTTGCATTGTTATTGCTCAGTTTTGTGTTTAGTTGCTGACATGGTTGTTGTACCTTCTTGAGATTTTATGATGGTGTTATTTGTCCCTTTTTATTTTTATCTTTACCCTATGGCCTTGGCTCATGGATGGGGGAGTGGGCTCTTGCATGTGTTGGTACTAGACCTCTAGGAAGGGGGTCTAAACCTAGGAAACCACATGAAGAGTTGATGGTATAATTTCAAGTGATAACATAATAATAATTGATTAGAGGGATGGGTATTAGGAATACACCTAATCAAGATAAATAATATGATATTGTATGCCCCAATCAGATGGACCCAGGGAGGTATTTTTTTGGGATCCTAGATTGGGAAGATCATTGGAGTGGTATATCCGATCTCCCTTGAGTTACTCCAAGGTGCAGACAGATGCCACATGAGGCTAGCATGTGATTACACTCTACCCCACATGTATCCATTGTCCATATTCCATGTTTTATTGATTTTCCTCTGGAGGATATTTGCATTGATTTGGCCACTTTTTATACTTTGGTTTTTTATTCTTATGTTGGGTTTCATGGAGTCTTGTTGTATCTTTTGGTTGTTAGGTATTGGTTTAGGTCTTGAGTGTGTGTTGAAACCTTTGTCATCTCCTAGAATGGGGGGTGGTTCCTTCATTGGTTCCACATGGTCAGGTGGTCGAAAGCCTTCTTCCATTGGGATACTCTCCTTGGTGTTGCGTACGTGGATTGGATTCTTCATGAGATTGTGCTATTGGATTCCTATGTTCGTGAAAAAAAATATTGTATCATATTAAAGTTTTCATATAAAAGAAATGATGTATTCTTATATTGTACTATCATGTATTTGAGAAGAAAAGTTGTAATAGGACTTGATGTTAAGGTTAATAATAGAGCTAAGGATATTTCATAATGTAAAAGGGTTCTTGTTGTAAGGTTGAAATAACCATGGTATGGATTAGTTTATTTGTACTTGAGATGTGTTAAATTATGTGATGATTAGTATTATGTTAATAAAATAATGATAGGTAGATGATTGGTTAGCATTTATCTATATTTGAGTAACTAGGTGATCATGGATACTTAAGGTTAAATTATTTGTATTATCCTCCAATATACCCTAATGATATGAGATATGGAATTTGTATAAGATAGTAATACAAAATGATTATGTAAGAGATTATGCATTCTTTATGTAAATATAGTAGGACATGTTGTAGGAGTTAGGAAGATTTATTAGATGATCCCTTAGAGTATAGATTGATTAAAATGTAAAACGTTCTTATGGAATGTATGTGATTGTGAAAGGAATGGAACAGTTGCATTTAAGCTTTACTTGAGTAAATAGGAATTTATGAGAGTTGAATGGTAAAATGCAATTTATATTGTTCTCTTGAGGGATTTATAAATGAAATATTTTGTATATGTAATGGTTGTTCTTTAATTGCATGAAAAGTAAAGGTTAGAGGATTAGGAGAATTGCTCTTCTTGATAAATGGATATTGAGAAAGAATAATGCTAGTAGTGACATTATGATACCCTAGGGAATAATTGTGCTGCAAGAGTATATTCCATTATGTGTTTATGTTAGAAGGTTTATTCCGCTTGCGTAGAATGGATTTATGTTGTTTCTATTTGATGTTACATGTGTTATTGCAATTGAATAATGTTGTATCGATGTATGTTAATGTTGGAATAATGTAATGGATGTTTTAAAAAAAAATTGTTATTAGTTTTTAGTTTATTTCTCTAGGGTATTTTGGCAGGTATTATAGATGGGGTGGTGATAGGTGTAAGAGGAGGAAAGGAAATTATAGGCTAGGCTGATGAAGAGGCCAACTCTCTCATCTTTAATTTATAATATGCCTTATATAGAAAATCACCATGGGGAGTCATCAACCCAAGTGGAGCAGGCCAAAAATGGTCTAACGTAAAACCTCCATGGATAATCAATGTCTGGAATCTAGTGTCCTAGACTGTGTGCTGTGCCTTCATGAGGAAACTTAAAACATTTTTGAACTACTGAAGGGACTTATTCCATGGAGATTAGCTAGGGGATACCTAGCTTAATCCAAAACAAGTTTGATTTAAGAATGACAACAGAGGTGGTGAAAATCGCTTTGGGTCCCACAAGGACCGTCAAAGTGGTATTCTTGAGAGGTAGAATGGAAATCCCATCATGTGTTCGGACAAAGGAATGCCACTTGTTGTACCTTGCCCTATTATAGCCATTATTGAACAATGATTCCTCTATGGCAACATCAACTCAACATGTGGGATCTACCATCAAACCTGTAATAGTGTAATTGTTGATCTTGGTCGAGATGTATAATGGAGTAGGTTCCACACTATAGGGAGCATCTAAAGACATGAACAATATTTTCGTGTTTTGTATTTTCTGGCTAAAGGGTGAGATAAGAGTGATAGTGACCATGTTGACAAAGGGGCCAACACCCAACTCGGGGTTTGGTGATGCAAAAATGATAAAGAGGACAAAAGAAATAAATAGAAGGTGAAATTATTCTAAAGATATGAAAGGTAAATGTTTAGATCGGGTTCACCAAAAATATAGAGGCAAAAAAGTGAACCACTCTGATAAGCAGGTGAACACTAGTCGAGGACTCACTATTTGACCTCTCTACTCAAGATGTAGTACAAAGTGTATAATTGTCTGGTACCCCTTAGATGATATTGAACATGTCACAAAGGTCTTCTGATGCAACTCTATAACACTCTATCTATGGGCATCCCATACAAACAGAGTCATAGAGTCCATACAAAGGACAAATTATGACAAAAACATGCCTAAATAATGAAAAAATAGGAAATAATGAAAAAAAAATGAGCACGACTAACTATGAAGTGATAAGAGAGAAAAGAAGAAAAGCCTCACAACTGGTTCGTGCTTGAAGCCTCTAGCTGGCTACTCGAATCAACTCAATAACCTACACACAAAGCAAATGAAGATAAAAGGTTGTGGTTGTGTTTTAGAGGATTGCCTTTGTCAGACCCTTGTTTTGGTGTTTATACCTCCACAAACAACCAAGATAGATAGATAGATAGATAAATAGATAGATAATAGAAAATGATAAATAACAATACAATAAAAATTGATAATATGATATGGAGATAACAAGAGAAAGGAGGAAGAAGAAAACCCCCCTTCTACACCCAAAGTGAGAAGCTTGCCAAATGATGATGAAGAAGAAATTAGTCTTCCTCGAAGCATGATAATGATGGTAATATGAGAGATCCAAGTATGTAGTCAAAGAGAGCTTCTAGACAAGCGTAGATGCAAGAAACTAGTAGAGTGATCAAGTTCATAGCTAGAGAGATTGAATGAGTGACTAGAGAGATTGAATCAATGATTAGAGAGCCAAAAATTGGCTTCAAAGGGGAAGATATGTATGTTGGCAAAGGTGAATGTTGGTGTTCATGTGAAGAGACATTATGAGCATCTTCTAGGCAAATGTTAAATTCTCAAATGGCCACCTTCAGGCTATTAGATTCATAGGATGTGAGTACGGTGCATGGACGTTTTCATGATGCGCTTGTGTCTACAACTCAAATAACCAATATGGTTTGGAAAAGGACACGGTGGAGGCTGATGAGGCTAGTGAGATGGATAAAAGAACAAAGTGGTCAAGGATTTCTCCAACAAGTGTAAATTGAAGGCACTTATGTAGTGTAGAATTACATGGGGTGTAATTTACAAGACTACAGTGAGAGCTTCCTATGGTAGGAATGAGGTCCAGTCTCCCCCAACCCACATGGTACTAGAGGGTGTGTCGTGCCAATGTCACCAATCATGTTAAAAAAATTGGTAATGCATTGTAATTTACGGGGGGCTACTTGATTCCTGCAGTCTATAAAACATGAACTTGGAAGAGAAACATGTAATTTATTATCTAGGAATATTCTAAGAGGTTAGGTTTTATTTTCGATAAATGATAAACAAATAGAATTATTGAGAATGCCAAATAAGTTAAAATTATGTGTTTAGGTTGAGTACTTAGGACACCTTGATAAAGTGGCATAAAAAGAATAGTAAACTTGTAGTATATACACATTACACCTTTACAATTAAAGTGTAATAAATAAATAATTATTTAAATTGTAATTCAAATCTGTAATGAATTCCATCTTTGCAACCTATTAAATAATGGAACAATCAACAGTCCCTCCCATTACAAACTACAATAATGGATGATATCATGCAAAATTAATTATTAAAATTCATTTTGTACGTACATAAATATAATTAATTAAAATAAATTCAAGTAATAAGGTCCTAAATTTAGGGATATTAAATATGGCTAAAGTAATTTTATATCAAATGGATGTTACATGACATATGATGGACAATTGAGTTAAAATGCATTAGCATTCACCTTTGTGTTTGTGTATCAGCAATAATGCAAAGGCTAGTGTATCCTTTCTTTATAGAGGTATAAACATAGCTTGTCTTCCACTAAGAATTGACGAGGACCACAACATTGATTATACCTTTTATTGATTCACTAGATTGTAAACTAATTTTTTATTACTAAAATAGATAGGTGTTTTGTGCATGCTAATGATTTAGTTTATAGTAGAATATGACTAGTTCTAAACAAAAATGATTTTCCATATTTATTTTAAAAAAAATTCTAAAACATTTTAACTTACATAAAAAAAAGAATTTCTTATCCTAAAATTAAAATTTGGGTTAGAAATTTGTTATTATAGAATATAGAAAAACAAAATTAGCTAACTTGAGAATTAGAAATGGCATAAAGGAACATGGCACCAAAGTATTGAGCTCATTGTCCTACATGTAGTCCTAATGCATAGACATTTATGCAATATGTTGTTGTTTGGTTCAAGCACCATCATGCAAGTCTCACATTGGTATCCAATTTTTTTTGTAAAATGAGATATTGAGACTAGATTTTTATTTATCTAAACACTGAGATATAAATAAGGAAATAAAAATAGCAAGAGGTTCCATAGGTATACAAAAATTTTATAATATTTTAAATCATTTAAATATATATAATAATTAAAATTAATCAAAATGAGTGAATTATTTGAGTGTGAGGAGTCTCATGCATTTATGTCCAAAAGAACCTATTAGCCAGGGGTAAGAAAATGATTGATTGCTTGGGACATTACCAAGAATATCCAAGCCCCTATTTTAGCCTTTCAACTTTCATAGGTAGTCAATTCAGAAAATATGGAGGTTGAGTGTGTGGTTTTAGCCCACATGCATTTAGCGCTTAGAACACAATATTAAAATCAAATAAAAAAATTCTCTGTTTGTGGAAAGGTTAGCCTAGTGTGTGTGCATATTTGATAAATAGGAAATTAAAAAACAAATAGTTCTTGTTAAATGTAATATAAATAAAATGATAAATAAAAATATATTTTTAAAACAAGAAGGATAAATTATTTAAAAATATTACCAACCAATTAATAAAGAAGAGAATGCTATCGTAGAGATGTCACAATGGTATTGCAATATTGTTTTTCTTAGGCAAGCTTTAGTGCTAGAGTTGTACAACCAAGATAGTGAAGAAGAGGATATAGTCCAATGATTGTTGTTTTTAAAAATTTATTTTGGAGAAGGAAGAAGAGGAAACTGAACCTTTGGATTCAAGTCCACAATGATTTTTGGATGAAAATATGTTAGAATAGGTAACACATAGTTCAGTAGGAGAGACCAACATTTTAATTTTTGAATTTTCTCAAGATACTAGTGCATTGTGTGGAAATTATTGCATAGTGCTTGCATCCTAGAGAACTCACTCAAAATTTAGCATGTGATGCTTGTTGCCCTTCCCCTCAGTTTTCTTTCTTTCCTTTTTTTTGTTCTCACCCTATAGGAGGAGTCCAAGCATATTGGAACTATGTTCGAAGTTCCTAAGTTCCACTTTCACTCGATATCACGATAGGAGAAAGAACTAATCGAGCGTTGATCAATAAACCTTGCACCTCCCAATTTTTGTCCCTTTCTGATAGACAATGCTCCCTTATAGGCCAACATCGGAGTATTAGAGGTTCTCAAACTCTCTCTCTCTCTCTCTCTCTCTCTCTCTCTCTCTCTCTCTCTCTCTCTCTCTTCTCTCTTTGACCAATTTCAAGTCGGTCCTCAACCATGCAATGCACAATTCCAAAGAAATAGATCAAGATGATATTTTCAAGTACCATCATTAATGACATATTAAATGGTAAGGGCATGCAAATGTGACGACGTGAATTGTAATTGTTGATATTATTTCATTTCTGTAGGAAAACTTAATACACCATCTTTAGAGGCTAACTGAAGTCACGCATGCCATCATGGGATCCCTTTGTCGAAATTGTTTTACCTCATGATAACTGACTACCATTTGATAACCTTGATTTGAATTGGCCAAACAAATAGCAAGGGAATATTATTCAAGGGTTGCATGCTCTTGCATGGAAATAACAAACTGATTTGTCGGGTATAGAAAGATTGTTGCCTTATTAAGGAAAATTATTGAGCAAGCCGAAAATCACAAATGGTGTCTGCAAGAAGAAATAGCTGCTAGAAGAAATCCTGGTAATTAGTTTTCAAGACAATGGAGAGGATGGTGATTAAGGGGAAAGGTCCCATGATAAAGCTAGATATTGAACACATTGAAGATGACATTCTTTTCAACTTATCGAAGAAGAAACAAAGGCAGAAATGATCGACAACCAAATTGTTGGTCGGAACCCGGTGCCTAATGAGGAAGGAATATGAAGTTGGAAGTTGTTTATGATATGGGAATTAGTGTTAACTTCTGTTAATTTTTTTTTATTATCTAAAATCATGTTTAAAAACGGTCGTTATCAAGACTGTTACTAGGGAAGGAACCGTTTCTTGGAAATGGTAAAAGGGTTTTTAGATATAAAAGAAAAGGGGGACTTTGTGTTGTTTTCTAAAAGACAAGTTGAATATGTAGTTTAATTCTAAATGTGAAAATTTTTGAATATATTTATCTTATATGAATAGACTTTGTTCTATGATAGATAAATTTGCATTCTTCTTATGTGAATGCTTTTTGTTATAGATCTATGTGATGAGTTGTTTTAATATTTGTTTCCCTCTACTGTTCATTGTCATATAAAGTCATCTTTGCATGAGTACTATATGACAGTGGTTTTTTTATGATTAGAACTTGAAGCTATGGTGATTGATCTTTATACTTTGTTATAGGGGTCAAAAGTAGTTAGTTTTATCCATATTTCTTTATTTTGTAAAGTTTTCCTTTCTTTCTTTATGGTCAAAAGCATACCCCAAATTTACATCATAAGAGGGAGTCATATTGTTATATTTTAAAATAGAAAGCAACTTCTCCAACTATTGCTAATAGTTTGTTCCCTAATCCGAGGATAGGAGTCATATTGTTATATTTTAAAGGGGGATAAAATCTGTTAACCAATAGATTTTTGGCGACTCTGCTAGGGAGGAGAAAAGATTAATACCTTCTTGCTACAAATCTTTATTAGTGCTTTCCCAAGAATGGAGGTTGGTGACTCCATTTAGTCTTAGACCTTAGAAAGATGTTTTAGTGTCAGGAAAATACAAGGGATCAATTCAGTTCCATAGGACAACCCACACCAAAAATTGAAGAATTATTAGCTAGAGATGATAAGATACTTCTTTCTTTCTAGAATTCTTTCAAAGAAAGTATCTTTGAGGCTGAAAGGAAAGAGATACATCCATCTAAAGATTACAAATCTGCATTTCTAGCAAAGGGTTTGTGTCATAGATATTACTTGCTTAAGGACTTTGAGCAAGAGCTTCAAAAGTTGAAAGCAACAATAGAAAGATTAAGGTTTCTTAAAGAAGAACTAGAAAATGAAGACCAAGGTTCTTACAATTTCACTGTTTTTAGTAGGCAAGATTATATGTGAGCATTAATTGAGCCTAGTAATTTGTACCTTGAAAGAGAAGAAGTGCAAGATGAACACCATGTTGTCTTTATTCCAAATTGGTGTCTAGAAGGTTTAGATAATAACTTTTTGTGTGGAATTGTGGTCGAAGATGACCACATCACTGAAGTCCAAAGAAATGCACCCTCTAGTGACCTCAATAACATAAGAAGAGGTATGAATAACACTATAATTACCCCTTTTTTGTCTCCAGAGTTAGAAGCTTTCTCTTTTGAGGAAAAAGGAAATAATGTTCTTAATAAGCCTGCCAAAGAGTTCTAGATTTTGGGCCAGAGATGGAAGCTTTCATCTTTAATGGGAGTTCAATATCATATAAGGTTAGAAAAGAGTTTGGAAACTTATAGATTGACCAAGCAAATATTTGTATGGTACAACTTTAATATCTAGCATTCAAATTTCTAAAAAAGGAAGGAGAAGAATGAGACATGCAAGAAAAAGTAATATATCCCTCCCATTTTGGAAACTCTTTCCAAGAAGGCGACGTTATGCAGACTCAAAAAATTGTATCCCAATTTCTTGGTCTCCATAATGATATTTCAATTAATAAAAAAGATATTGGAAAACATGAAGAAATGGAGCCTGATAAAGATATAGATGAGATGCATTGTACCTTGAATGATGATTTTATTTGTGCAAGAAGAGAAGAAGCCACCCCAGTCAAATTTGATCCCATGACGTTGGAGTGTAATATTATGAAGCCACAACTAGTAGTTGTAGGTGTAGAAGTTGATTTATTGTGCAGTTTAAAAGAGGAGGCTTGGGTTTAGATGTCTCTTTTCTATATCCTGCTAAAATCCATGAAGTTATAATCAATGGTGAGCCAGGATTCCTTATGCAGGACGTGCATGAAGCCAAAGAAGAAGTTGGAGGTACTCTAGAAACTTATAATGGAGTGTAGCTATTTGAGCATAAATATATATCCATGAAGCTTCTGTGTCTTTTGAGTCTAGAATCTAGTATTGGAGCAATTGCCAAGTGGTTTTTACTTCCTATCACATCATATGATCATAATTCATTTATCCGTAAAGGCTCCTATTTCTCTCAACTAATCAATGGATTTGCATGATCAATTCCTAAAGAGGCTCTGAGTCAGGGTCTTATGACCATGTACATATACTAGGTGGTTTTTGTGTGTGCATAGTTTCCTCCTGCCTTGTGTCTTTTTCAGTTTGAACTTGATCACCCCTCTACCCATCTACAAAGATAGCCCCCTTTACTGTCGCATATTCTAACTCTATAGCCCGATGAATAAGGTAATGGCTTTGGATTCCCTACTATATCCTTTAGTGCTTGTCCCCAGAGAGATGTTGGTTGTTTCCCTCCCCCCACTTTTCTTTCTTTCCTTTTTTTTTCTCTCACCCTATCAGAGGAGTCCAAGCATATTGGAACTATGCTCTAAGTTCCCAAGTTCCACTTTCACTCGATATCGCGATAGGAGAAATAACTAATTGGGTGTCGATCAATAAACCTTGCACCTCCCACTTTTTGCCCCTTTCTAATACCCGATGCTCCCTTATAGGCCAACATCAGAGTATCTGAGGTTCTCAAACTCTCTCTCTCTTCAACTAGTTTCAAGTCGATCCTCAACCATGCAATTCACAATTTCCAAGAAACAGATCAAGATGATATTTTCAAGTACCATCATTAATAATATATTAAATGGAAAAGGTACACAAAGGTGATGACATAAGTTGTAATTATTGATATTACTCCATTTCTGTAGGAAAATTTAATATACCATCTTTAAAAGCTGACCGAAGTCACACATGCCATCATGGGCTCCCTCTGTCAAAATGGTTTCACCTCATGATAACTGACTGCCATTTGATAACCTAGATTTGAATTGGTCAGAAGACCAACAAGGGAATATTATTCAAGGGTTGCATGCTCTTTCATGGAAACAACAAATTGATTTTTCTGAGTATAGAAAGACTATTGCCTTATTAAGGAAAATTTCTAAGCAAGCTAAAAATCATGAACGATGTCTACAAGAAGAAATAGTTGTTAGAAGAAATCCTGGTAATTAGTTTTCAAGACAACAGAGAGAATGGTGCTAAAGGGAAAAGGTCCCATGATACAACCAAATGTTGAACACATGTAGGATGACATTCTTTTCGACTTGATCGGCCTTTCTTGAGAGCTTATAGAAGATGAAGATGAGTTTTCAACAGTCCTGTGGGTACTTATCGAAGAAGAAACAAAAGTAGAAATCATCGATAAACAAGTTGTTGATCGAAACCATGCGCCTGATGAGGAAGGAATATGAAGTTGGTAGTTGTTTATGATATGGGAATTATGTTAACTTTTGTTAATGTTTGTTTTATCTGAAATCATGTTTAAAAATAGTCATTATCAAGACTGTTACTAGGGAAGGAACCGTTTCTTGGAAATGGTAAAAGGGTTTTTATATATAAAAGAAAAGGGGGATAGATTAAAGAAGAAGGGGGGGGGGGGCGCATTTTAGAAAAGAAGACTTTGTGTTTTTTTCTAAAAGGCAAGTTGAATATTTTGTTTAATTCTGAATGTGGAAACTTTTGAATATGTTTATCTTATATGATTAGCCTTTGTGCTATGATAGATAAATTTTCATTCTTCTTATGTGAATGATTTTTGTTCTAGATCTATGTGATGAGTTGTTTTAAGACTCATTTCCCTCTATTGTTCATTATCTTATAAAGTCATCTTTGCATGAGTACTATATGACAATGACTTGTTTATGATTAGAACTTGAAGCTATGGTGATTGATCTTTATACTTTGTTATAAGGTCAAAAGTAGTTAGTTTTATCCATCTTTTTTTATTTCGTAAAGTTTGCCTTTCCTTCTTTCTGATCAAAATCATACCCCGAAAAACCCCAAATTTACATCATAAGAGGGAGTTGTACCTCTAAAATTTAGAGGAAAGTTTTAAAATAGAAAACAACTTCTTCAATTGATGTTAATAGTTTTCTCCCTCGTTCAAGGGTAGGAGTCATATAATTATATTTTAAAGGGGGACAAAACCTGTTAACCAACAATGCCAAGTCAATAAGAAGAATTATAATGTGATAAAAAGAGATTTTATAATTGTAGTGAGGAAAATATCAAGGCTAAGCTTAGTGCACCCTAAATTATGCTTAGGCATGGACACCAAAGGAAGTAAAAAAAATTCAAGGTATACAATTTCCATTCTTACAACTATAGGACATTGTGAATATTTTACCAAATATGGTATACCCTTTCTAATGTATTGAATCCCTTATGTACATGTCAGAATTATTTTGAGATGGCTTTTTACACCATGTGATGTCTACATTAATTCTAGATCAAGTTGTAGAGTCCTGGATATAGATAGAAAGGATTCAAACCTTGAGCTTAGAACCACATTGAGAAAACTCAACCATGAACCTTGTTAGAACAATCAAGTTGGTAAATAGAAGTAATGTCATCTTGGATTAAGGCTCACCAAGTGTTTTTAATCACTTCATCATGTCATGTCATGAAGGAAAGTCAATTTTAGGGGTTCTCAATCATTAATCCACTCAAAGTGAATAAAATCAAGATTATAAACCTTTGGCTAGATTGATGATGTAGCTTAGGCTTTGTTGGTAGGAAAAGACCAAGTGAAAACTTAGTCACCAAAGAACCCATTGCACCTTACTAAAAAGAGGTTGCAAAGATTGATATTTAAAATGAATCATACATAATAAGAGTAGAATAGATGAGTCACATCCCATTAATTAGATATTTCTATAGAGACAAACATGTAACATAGCATGACTATGAGAATATAGGATAAAAATGATAAGAGATGGAACAAAAAAAAGGAGAGATGTATATATTATGTAATAGGATATTTATCAACAAGACAAATGTAAATGAGTACTCTATGATATTATCAATATACCAGAGTATAATATGTTATGTCTATTGGATATTTCATGTTTCTATATTATGTTAACTAGTTAAGAACTTTGTCTAGATTAAGTCCTTGATCCCTTTGTATAAATGATTCTATGGTGTAAATTGTAGGAGTATATAGGTGACTCCTAAACACCCCCACAATCCTTGTGAGACCAAAATAGCTTCCACAAGAGAGAATGGAAAGATAAATTGCATAATAAGAAAGCATTGATTGAATATGGTTGAATATAAAATATACAATGAGATGCCTTGTTTATAAAGCCAATGTATGATATATTATCAACAAATAACATGACACAAATGTTAAATGCATGTTGCAAATATTAAATGCCTGGATAGCTAAAAGTAAACGAGGTGAACATGACCCTATTATAATTTACTTGTAGAAATGACGCTTAATACCTAAGTAAACTTAACAAGTGAATAGGTTTGTACTAATGAATAGTTAGGAAATAACCTCATTCACACTAACAACCCCCTTAAGCGCAACTTAGGTAGATGAAATTATAATGAAAATGATGCAAGATGTACAATGTAAGGATGATGGCGGGTCCTGGATGCTAGGCCATGTTAGGTACCTATGCACAATGCAAATGTAATTAAATCTCTCACAAAAGGAGAAAATGAGAAAACCTGTTGAGAGAAAACTCCTTTCCAAAAGAAATAAAATATACAATCAAGGATGGCATGGAGGAATCAATGATACCCAAAATAACTAAATCCATTATGAAATAGACCCATCATGAATCAAATCAATATCCATCCATATCAAGGATAAACAAGAGAGACATATGTCACCCAATAATGAGATAGCCGACTGCAAAGAAGCATTGTGAGCACTTTGTGGAATAAACTCTAGAACCCTCAATCTAAGAAATGAAAGGATTGGATAAATCTCTACAAAATGGCTAATAACTATTGATCAAAGAGTTTCTTGAGAATCATAATAATAAAAAAAAATAAGTCCCATTGTGAAGGAACAATTTAAAAACTCTCTAATGAGTACAACCTGTATACACCTAAAAATGGTCTGAAGATAGTTAATTAAATACGCAGTTATTTGATTAATTTTCCTTCCCAATTAATTGAATTCAAAAGCAATTTAATTAATTTCTCTATTCATCTACTAGTAAATAAATCTACATGATTTATTTATATAGTTCATTTGATATCCCCCTTTGATTAATTAATTCTAAATTAATTAATGTCCCCCATATAAATCAATTCTTCTAATCCCTAATTAAGATTAACAAACTCAAGTTTGTTGAGATTAAAAATCATTTTTCAATTATTTGAATTTCTAAATTCAAATGAGCACATGGCTCCTAACTTTTAACCACCTAACCTAACCCATTCCATCTAACCATGGGTTTAGCTAACCCTATCCTATCTTGCACATCCTAACCTCCTTATCCTAACCTCCTATGGTGTGGCTATTCTCCCCTTGAGACACATGGCACTTTTGCCACATGTCTCCTCCCTTGGAAACTTGCCCTCTAATGAGCAAGGCTCCTTGACACTTGTCACCACAGAGATGACAAGTGTCCCTTCCTCCAACCTCTTCTCCAAATTCCTCAATCTTGACCCTTGATATCTTCATATCAAATCTGGACTGTTGATTCCTACCACCTCAGCTTTGGCCTTGGAAATACTATAAATATCCCCTATTTTGGAGCAATAAGGATCCCTTGCATTCATATTCTTAGCATCATTATTATAGGCAATTTGCATATCAATTATCTAGCAATTAGCTTTTGGATTAACCATAGCATGTTAATCTAGTTTCTTAAATCATGCATTTCATATCATCTCCATAGTTAATCATGATCAAATAGCTACTCAAATCTTGAGTTGCCACTTTGGAGGTCATTGCTTCGCTGAGAGCCCATCAATCCAACACCTTCAAGGTCCTCAAGAATAGAGGAAAATGGGACATTTCAAGGAAGGCTTATGGTTTGCATTTCTAATCTAATTTTTAATTAAGCTTTTCAATTACACTTTATTGTCTCATTATATGTGTATGCCTTTCTATATACCACATTTTTAGCATCACATTCATTGGTGCCCACCATGGGGCCTGGCCCCTTTGATCTTTAACAAGTTTGCTTGCAGGAAATTTCATTGACAAGCTGATTAGCTCTTTTAGAGTCAGATTAGCTCTCTTGGGCTCCCGAATCGCGTTCTTGGCCTCTTTTGTAACATTCTGACACCTCAAATGGTGTTTATGGGAGATTCCTCAACTCTTTTTTTATTTTTTTCTCTGCTTTAGCATTTTTAGTCTGCACTTTAGCATTTTTGGTATGTATTATAGCATTTTTGGCACATTTGTCAGCGTTTTCAGTCTATTTGACAACGTTTTTGGTGTGCAGAACAATGTTTCTAGTGTGAAAAGCAGTGTTTCTAGTGTGTAGAGTAGCGTTTTGGGTCTATTTGGAAGCGTTCTTGGCACATATGATGGCGTTCTTGGTCAATTTGATGGCGTTTTCAGTTTTTTATTGATTTTGAAAATATTGTATGTTGCATTCCTCATTTCTGCTTTTGGACTATCATTTTCCCTAATCTAATTTGCAGATTATTAGTTTTGCAGGTACTTAATTTGCTATGAAAGATCGGAGTTATAAACTATTTCACCGTCAAAGAATGCAATATAGACTACTAACTTTGTTTGCGGCTACAGGATTTTGCACTTATTTTTGTTAAATTAGGCACATAGACTAATTACAATGGAAATGAACAAACATGTCTTATGTGTTTTGGTGATAGGCGAGTATGCTCTCACCTTTCTTAGGTGACCGGAAAGCCAGACTCATCTTTTTCTTTTAATAGTGCATGTCTTTAGCGGGCTTGCCCTCCCGAGGAGCTAATAACTCTAAGCCATTAAGGCCGGTGAGAGGGGAATGACCCAAGTGGGAATGGCTAACGCCAAGTACTCTAACCCACTATAAGATAAATGTGATTTGATGAAAATAAAGTCAATGACAGTGCTCGGGAATAGATCTCCTTCGTACCTTTGGGTATATCAAACCTTGGTTTTCAAGGCTAGGATACCTCTTAATTGAGTTTATACCCCGATGCGCCGAATGGATCCCTTACTAGTTCCAATTAAATTAGAAGCTACCTGGTTTACCTCCAAAAATTATTAAATTATTAGTGCATGGAGGGGGAATAATCTCTCCTTAAGATACTCACCATATGTCCCTCTTGAGCGTATGTGCGAACTCCCCTTTTGAGACCTTATTGCTAGGCTCATAATGGGACTCCACTAGCTCTCGCAAAGGCAAAAACACAGGCACCCTTTAGGGTGTGACAAGGTTGTGTGAGATGAGAGGGTACCAAGTTGTGGGCTAAGAACTAATAATGAAGCCAATCTCCTTAGGATAGACTGATTGATGTGTTTTCAATTGTTCAAAAATCGTGAAAACTTGGGATTTGTTTAAAGGTTCTCGAACATACACTTTTTGTGTCCTTTGGGACAAAAATACAATCTGATTTTTGTGTTTGTAAGTCAAGTCAAGATCTCATCCATTGAAATACAACAAACATTGAAAACTCAAACTTCAAATTGTCAAATTCACAAGTTTCACAGTAGATTAGCTCTTTCAGTTCAAACAGTTGCACTTATAGTCCAAACAGTCACATTCACAATCCAAACATTAGCTCTGTCAGTCCAAATAGTTGCATTCACAATCCAAACATTAGCTCATTTGGTCCAAACAGTCACACCTACGGTCCAAACGTCAGCTCTCTTGGTATGAATGTTAACTTTCTCATATTTCACATTAGAGTTTCTGGTCTAAATAATAGAGTTCTTGGTATAAACATTAGAGTTCCTAGTTTAAACAACAGAGTTCCTAGTCCAAACAATAGCTCTCTTAGTCTAAAGGTCAACTCCCTTGGTCGAATCAACCACTCTTTTGAGTTGAATGTCAAATTACTCATGTTGTAGCATTAAATCTCCTAGTTTGTACTTGTTAGGTCTAAATATCCATTCTTTGAGTTTGAAAATCACAAAGTTGGGTCAAAATTGCAATCTCCTAAGCTCAAACACCCAATACACTAAGTCTGCACATCATTATTTTGAACTTTAGAGTCACTGCATTGCAGAATAGCGTTCCTGGTCTGTTGCTCAGCCTTTCTGGTAAGTTTGTTAGCGTTTCTGGTCTGTTGCTTAGCATTTTTGGTCTGTTTGTCAGCATTTATGGTCAGTATAGCATCATTTTTGGTTAGTATAATAGCGTTTCTGGTTAGTATAGTAGAGTTCCTAGTCATTTTGTCAGCGTTTCTGGTAAACTACATCAAAATCAGAAAACAAAAACAACCCATTTCTCAAACAGTCAAACATAGAGACTAGGTCATCTTCTTGGGTCATTCAATTAGGTTATCTTCTGTCAAAAATGGATTCAAGAGCTAGAAACGCTAAGGTCTCAAGTATTCACCTCAAGCAAGTTTAAAGATCTAACACCTTAAAGTGCAACATCACATTTTCTTTGATAAACTAATCGTTCAAACATAGTTTCTCATCAAGATCTATCATCCTTTATCACAAAACTACAATGCTAGATCAGAATAACCTCATTCTTTATCATAGGATATATCATTCTTATTGAACTTGGTCATATCAAAAATCACAAAATTTGCACTCCAAAACTAAGATTATAAAAAAACTTGCTAACAAACAAATACTTGAAAAGATCATTTCCTCAACAATTTATCACTTATTGCAACACATTACTCAAGATTTAAATCTCGCAAAAACATTCAAAACACGTGTATACCCATTCTAACTAGGGCTTAAAGATGAAAGATTGCAGAAATAGAAATGGAAATATTTGAAATAGCTGAAAATCATATCAACATGGAATACCAAAGAAAAATATAGGAAGAAGACATAACAAACCAACATATCAGAGCAATCAAACAAGTCCAAAATCAAAAGCCAACTATGTCAAAATATCACAAGGATTCAAATGCATCTCCAAAGAAAGGTGGCTCTTTTATGAAACTCTTAAAGAGATCCCTAAAGGATTTTGCTAAGGAAGATCAAAATCGTGCACCTATGTCTAGCTATGGCTCATCCCCCCATACGCAAATTGACTCTCCAAAGGCATCTATTTCTACACCTCTTAAAAGCTTGCAAGAATATTCCATAGCATCCTCACCAAACAATACACTTAAAGATGAAGCTCCCCAAGGGATATCCATAATGACCATCAAACCTATTTTAGAGAATCTTGTTCAAAGCTCATCTCCTTCTTATCCAAGCATTGATTCCTTGCAACATCCTCATAACGCTCCCTTGCAAATTGAAGTCCTCATTCATAGAATGCTCATTAAACATGTCCTAATAGATGGGGGAGCTGGCTTAAACATTTTCTCTTTGAGTCTTGTTCGTGCTCTAGGTTATTCTTAAGATGCAGTTGATCGCTGGAAAAAGATAAAAATAAAAGCATATGATGAAGAAGAGCATTCTTCTTAAGGAATTGTGACATTACCCCTCAGAGTGGGACCTTTGCAGAAAGAGACAACATGCCAAGTTCTAGACTTGGATTTATCATACAACATACTCTTAAATGAGTTGATACATGTCATCAATGCCTGAAGTTTCCCTACAATGGGCAGGAAATCATGATCTCAGCAAACTCAAATCCATTGCAGTATTGTAGTAATCTAAAACCAGCTCCAGAGGTTATTGTTTCACATAACAGAGAGGCAGCATCTTCAAACACACAATCCAAAGAACAATCATTTGCATCAGTTTTGTTAATCATGAAAAAACAAATACAACTAAGAGATCAAGGGACTGGAGAATATTTTCTATCATGGAAAAACAAACTAGAGCAACTTGAAATTGAAAGGGAAGAAGCAGATTTAGATGTCAATCTAGTTCTTGCGTATGGAGAACAAACATTAAGAACTAGCCCACTTGAGTCAGGATCACATTTGGTTGACTTGGACTTAATCAAGGACAATCAGGAGCTACTTGTGCGAGGTCATTCTGATATGAGTATCGTTCTAGACATGGAAATACATATTGAAAGATCTGATATCTCTATCATGAATCCTAATATCTTTGACATAATTCAACATGAAGATCCTTTATCCTTAATCCCTCCTGAACCTATGGACTGGGAAAATGAAGGACATACTACCATTGATACCTTTCCTAATGACCATGCCATATTCTTATATCTTCATGCAATCGAACCCGCAACTACTTTCACCAGGAATCTCAACAACATATCTACGAATCAAGTGGGTGCCAAATCTCCTAGTCGCAAAAGTGGAAATCAAGAAAACAATATCGGGTCTAATGTTGAAAACCATTTATTGGCAACATTAGACCAAGAAAAAGTAAAAATAAAGGATGCATCTAACGGTGAAGACCTCCTCGAGGCGCCAGAAGATGGGAGATTTGACACCTTACCTGAATTTTATTAGGAGAGGTCATCTATCCTGATAGAACTAACAGAGCAAGTTACCATTGGCACAATTGATCTACATCCAACAATCTCTCTATCAAAACATGAAGTACATAAATATTTTGAATCCTTCAAAAGGAGGAAAATCAAAAGATGGTCATATGTAGACATTCCAGGGTTGGATCCAGTCTTATAATACATCACCCGAATATCAGTCCAAGAGCAGGCATCAATAATGGAACACAACATGGATCAGGAGCAAGCATACTATTCATCACACAACAAGGTCATACAATTCTGAAAGAATACAAATTAAGCTTTCCATGTACCAATAACACAATAGAATATGAAGCTTCAGCCACATGAATAAAGATGGCCATAGAATGGAACATTACACAACTTCAGGACTTTGGAGACTCTCAGCTTGTCATCAATCAAATCAATGACGATTATCAAACAAAGGATGACAAACTCATGCCTTACAAAAATATGGTTGATGATGTCAAGAAATATTTTGTAGAAATAACTTTTGAGAAAATTCCAAGGAATGACAACAAAGCAACAGATGCCATGGAAACACTTGCTTCTCTACTTCAAACACAGGAAAATTAAGAGCGTTATGAATTTCTGGTGGAAGAGTTGTTTTACCCTGCTCATAATTGTCCTCATTCCCAAACTATATGTCACCTTGTTGGGCACGATTCCTCCCACTATGGACAAATTTATACATACATGAATGATAACACCCTCCCTCCTGATTTATCAAAGAACCAAAAGAGAAACTTTATTCGCCAATCCTCCCATTTTACTCTTGTCGTAGATACCCTATTTAAACGGGGTCTAGACGATACTCTTTTAAGATGTCTCGAATGAGAAGAATCTGAGAAGGCCTTACATGAATTCCATAACGACATTTGTGGCACTCATTCAAGTGGTCTTACCCTTTCAAAAAAACTCATACGCTTGGGCTATTATTGGCCAACTATGGAACACGATTCTTTTTAGATAGCTAGAACATACAAACACTGTCAGATCCATGGGAATTTGATTCATGCACCAGCACAAGAACTTCATGCTTTGGCAACATCTTGGCCTTTCTGCCAATGGGGTCTTGATCTAGTAGGAAAGATAAATCCTTCTTCATCCAATGGTCACAAATTCATCCTTGTAGCTACATAATATTTCACAAAATGGATTGAGGCAGTACCTCTCATAAATATCATAGGAAAACAAATTGTTGCCTTTATCTTGAACTACATCATCTATCACTATGGAATACCCATGACCATTATCATTGATAATGGGTGACCGTTCAAGAATCAGGATGTCCAAGAACTATGTGAGAAATTCAAGATCCAACATAGATTTTCCACACCCTACTATCCATAAGGGAATGGACAAGCAGAAGCATCAAACAAAACTATTTTGAAAATCCTTAAAAAGATAGTGAATGATGCTAGCAGAGATTGTCATATTCAATTGAACCCTGCTCTATGGGCCTACCGTACTAGTATCCGCACACCAACAGGTGCCACACCTTTCTCTCTTGTTTATGGATCAGAAGAAATACTGCCAATAGAAGTAGAAATACCTTCTCTATGAGTATCATTAAAAGGTCTTATCCCAGATGAAGAATGAGTATCTAGATTGTAGGAGTTAGAATTGATTCATGAACGAAGACAAAATGCCTTTGATTATTTAAAGGTATATGAGAAAATAATGTGCCACATTTACAATCAAAAGGTCAAACCATGAACCTTTCAAGTTGGGGAACTAGTACTGAAGGAAAATCCATGAAACCAGTTAGATCGAAAAAAGAAAGGAAAGTTTGAACCAAACTGGTTAGGTTTGTTTGTGGTCACAACAATATTTGGGTCAGGAGCATATCAACTATCAACACAAGATAGGGATCAGCTTGAGGAACCCATCAATAACATGCATCTAAAGAAGTTTTATGTCTGAAAAAGCAGAAAAATCCAAAAACAATGAAAAAGCAGAAAAAATCCAAAAATAGTGAAAAAGCAGAAAAAATCCAAAAACAGTGAAAAAGCACAAAATCCAAAAATAGTGGAAAAGCAGAAAATCCAAAAACAGTGAAAAAAAAATTTAAAAAAATCAAATATGAGAAAAAGTGCAATAAAAACAAATGGTGAAAACTTGGCAAACATGCGCTATCTGTCAGCTAGCTCTTCCATCTATTAGTTCATGCATTCTTTCACTTGCTTTCTTTTCCTTCATCGCTGTTCATATCCATCATAAAGCCTTTGCACATACGTAGGTGTCCCAGGTGATTTTCTCGTCATGGTTTGGATCATGGTATATATCATAATAAAGGTTTGTTTCTAGACTGGGGGCAAAAAGTTTTGATCATTTTGAACTTAATCAAACAGGTAGAACAATAGTTAGACAACACTGGTCAAGTGAAAAACTAAGACACATTGAACGTTGAACATAAGATCACAATATCAACCATTAACTATCACATATCAATCTAAACTTGACAAAACACATATCAATGGATGATATATCTTGACTCGTGATTTTAACGCTTTGACAATAATGGTTCAACTATTTTATTTGGATTTTTTCTATCATGATTTCAGAGTAACTCCAGGATGTCTTTGACTAGAGGAACAAGGAAGGAACATGATATTTTTCTTGTCTGATGTCTGTAAATTGATCGTTAATATATGCAAAGTTGTCTCAGGACATGATCATCAGAGTATCATGGAAGACATTTCAGACTTACACATATGAATGGTTAATACTGCTTGTTTTATGCAAGAAACACTTGGGTCATCTTGGTTCAATTATACCTTGATGCTTGTGCTAACTTGCAATATCAAAACCCAAGAAAGTAGTGTTGAGGTCATCATGGTTCAATTATACCATTGATGTTTGCATTCACTTCCCGCATTTTAAAGGTTCAATGATGAAACAAAGCAATGACTCTATGACCGGTCCAATCACTCCATTGCATTTCATTTTTGCATTTGCATTTTAAAGTAGATTTTCATTTCATTTTGCATGGGATCGCAACACTCATCTTTTCCAAGTCCAAAGCATAACATGGTGTTATCTCTCTTATTACGTGATTGAGTACATTGGACAATAACAAAAATAATCAATTCATTCATCCTGCATGATAAGTTAGTTCATCTCATGTAACCATTGCATACTAATACATCATTCATATGAAGCATCCAATCATTCATTCATTTAGTTAGATCATTGCATGGCATTCATCTAATCTCAAATCATATAAAGGCAACACCATTGCATTGCATTGTATCCATCTTATATTAACATGCATGAGAAAATCATAAAAATATCATTAACATAGAAAGCATTGCATTACACATACATCACATAGTACTTATAAGCATCACCATACATATTTGTATTTGCATACATCATGTAAATACTGCATCATCATATATCCATAATCTAGAATCCATAAGCATATAGAAATTAAAGCATACATCAAGCATACATCATGAAAGTAAACTGCACATCATAATCATATATCGAATAGAATGCATCCATCATCTCATAGGTCATGTAGAGCGAATAGGATCGACTGCATATCATATCATCAAAACAAGATCAATGTCTAAGTTATAATGATATCACAAAATAAATGAGATACATCACAAATATACATCACGGGAATCATCAATATCTCATCACAAAAAGGTGTGTACATGAATGGATCAATGTCCCATATCAGTGTGATCACTAGGACACGGAGCGGAACTTTGTCCTGATGTGGCAGGTATAGTAACACTAGCTAGTACCCCTGTACCTGAGTCCCCACCTAGGGGATTTCTCTGAAGTGGCCCTGTCAATCCTCAAACACTCGGCAAAGTGCATCTATCGCATCCTGCTCGCTGAGATTGTAATACACTAGCTCGTCCATCACAGGGATGCGCAATATCCGGTGGACATCCTTGGGTGTCACTGTTATCTCGCCCGTCGGTAAATTAAAAGTGTTGTGCTTGCTATGCCAATGCTCTACTAAGGCTGTCAATAAACCTTGATTTATCAAGGGTCAGGGCATGTCAAGAAGGGAAGATAAATAACACCTACCAATGTGGTCTTGCTCTGCTTGGCTAAGGTGGGGTATCAGCATCCATGTCTTCGGGAAGCGCTCCCGAGACTGGAGAACAGTAAAGTGCTTCTACAATCAAATCATTTCATCATATCAGTTTCTTGATTTATCTATCTATTAAATCAATCTATCTATCGGTATATCTTGCTTAATTGAGATTCTTATCAAATCTTGTTGGGCCCCTATCAATGACGCTCATCTATCATGTGGTCATTATCAATCCTATCTCGTCTCGCGTGTACATCGAGATAATTAGAACTGATCATCAAATTTATCAATCAGGAGCGTCTAATTTTATCAATTAGGTAGCTAATCAAATCTTACCCTAGCAAAATAAAAAAATCAAAATAAAAAAAAAATTGAAAAATCAAAGCAAAAATCGAAAAAATCAAATCAACTCATCAATAATAAAAAAAATTCAACAAATAGCAAAATCGAAAAATCAAAATCAAAACAAAATAAAAAAATCAAAGCAAAATCGAAAAATCAAAATCAAAACAAAATTGAAAAATCAAAATCAAAATAAAATAAAAAAATCAAAGCAAAATCGAAAAATCAAAATCAAAGCAAAATAAAAAAAATCAAAAAATCAAAGCAAAATCGAAAAAATCAAAAAGAAAAAAAAAATAAATTCAAAAACAAGCGAGATTTATATGCATAATAAATATTTTTTTTCGAGATGCGAATTGAAAAATTTTCAAAAATTCTTACAAACCCATTTCGTAAATCGAAAAACTCATCTCAAAAATATAATTTTTTCCCCAACCCATCTAGCGAAAATGCTATTTTTTTTTTTGCAAATAGCTAAATTTTTCAAAAATCAACTTAAAATTAACAAAGCTGGGTTTTCTCGAAGTATGTACCGGTGGACCATATTCCAGAGGACACTCATATCACAGAACTCGCTCGAACCTATGCTGGTGGTATGGGATCGCCATTCCTTCCTCCAGAGCAATTTTCTAAAACAACTGAAGTGCACAAATGAGGAGTGGTAAAAGGAATTCACCTTTTTAAACTCACACTGGGGTATTTAAGTGGAATTTTTATTCCACTGATTTTTAATCATCTAATCACCTAATCAACCTGGCAGGGCAGCATTTTCAATTTTTTTATTGGGAAATAAATCGGATTGACTCTGAAAATCTCTAAAAATCGGAAAATCATTAAAAATTGAAAAATAAATTTTTTTTCAAACATTTCAAAGAAATAAAAAAATTGCGAAAAATTCAAAAACATTTAGAAATTATCTGATTCATCTCTGGAGGGGGCATCCTCACATCAATATCTATCAATCAACGTCTGGGGCATCATATCGAGATTTATCTTCTCAAAGATCGAAACCACATCAAATTTGCATCATATCGAGATTTATCATCTCAAATTCAAATCAGTATTATATCAAAACCAAATCCGCATCAAATCAAGACCAAATCTGCATCCTATCGAAATCAATATCAACAACATCATCAATCAAGTTTTCTTTGAACCAACGTGTCATCACACATTGCTTCAAAGAGGGGCAAAATGTATACACCTAAACATGGTTTGAAGATAGTTAATTAAATACACAGTTATTTGATTAATTCCCCTTCCCAATTAATTGAATTCACAAGCAATTTATTTAATTTCTCTATTCATCTACTAGTAAATAAATCTACATGATTTATTTATATAGTTCATTTCATATCCCCCTTTGATTAATCAATTCTAAATTAATTAATGTTCCCCATATAAATCAATTCTTCTAATCCCTAATTAAGATTAACAAACTCAAGTTTGTTGAGATTAACTATCATTTTTCAATTATTTGAATTTCTAAATTCAAATGAGCACATGGATCCTAACTTTTAACCACCTAACCTAACCTAACCCATTCCATCTAATCATGGGTTTAACTAACCCTATCCTATCTTGCACATCCTAACCTCCTATGGTGTGGATATTCTCCCCTTGAGACACATGGCACTTTTGCCACATGTCTCCTCCCTTGGACACTTTCCCTCTCATGAGAAAGGCTCCTTGACACTTGTCATCATAGAGATGACAAGTGTCCCTTCCTCCAACCTCTTCTCCAACTTCCTCAATCTTGACCCTTGATATCTTCAGATCAGATTTGGATGGTCGATTCCTTCCACCTTAGCTTTGGCCTTGGAAATCCTATAAATATCCCCCATTTTGGAGCAATAAGGATCTCTTGCATTCATATTCTTAGCATCATTACTATAGGTAATTTGTATATCAATTAGCTAGCAAATAGCTTTTGGATTAACCATAGCATGTTAATCTAGTTTCTTAAATCATGCATTTCATATCATCTCCATAGTCAATCATGATCAAATAGCTACTCAACTCTTGAGTTGCCACTTTGGAGGTCATTGCTCTGCTGAGAGCCCATCAATCCAACACCTTCAAGGTCCTCAAGAATAGAGGAAAATGGGACATTTCAAGGAAGGCTTATGGTTTGCATTTCTAATCTAGTTTTTAATTAATCTTTTCAATTACACTTTATTGTCTCATTATATGTGTATGCCTTTCTATATACCACATTTTTAGCATCACACGATCCTATAATTTGATGAAGAAACAATTGATTGATAAATTATCTAGAATATAAATGAAGTGCAAATGCCAAAATGTCACCTTCCCAATTGACAGGATGTTCAAGTAATGTTTTAGGTTGCCCATTGGGCAAAAACTAGAATTAAAAGTATTTGGAGTTGAAAATAGAAAAAGTGATCTAGTGGATTGATAGAGCTCCTCAATACATTTTCAATGTTGCAAGAATTAAAAATCAGAGATCATGGCAAAAAGTTATGAGCTCAAGAGAAATAAATAAAGATCCAACTTCAAATGAGATAAAAGGGTACAAAATAGTAGAACATGCAAAAATGACCTACTTCACTAAAAAGTACACTGAGCCAACTATCCAACAATAAATTATTTTTGAAAAATGGACACCATATGTGAAAGATATTACAATTTTGACGTAGGATTTAATGATAAAACCATAGGATCCAAGAATTATTTGCAAGAAAAGCACCCATCACACAAAAGAGAAGAATCCATTATTGATGTTATGCAACCTTGAGAGAGAATTGTTCAAAAATGAATCTAATAATTAGATTAACCTATAATGAAATCAGATAGTTATAATGAATGAATGACTTGCTTTTATAGAGAGGAAGATATGACCTAATCCTAAAATTAGGAGAACTAAATAAAAAGCATGAGGAGATAAATTAATCTCAACTATAGATTGAACTAAATCTAGATGAAAAAGCACCTAAGTTTAGCTTAAGTGAAAAGTAATTAAAGGACCTAATTAATAAATTATTAGATAATGTGTCCTAATTACATTAACTCCCCCCTTAAGATTAACATGGGGATAAGAAAAAGATCTAATATTAATGCATGCATGAATGAGTCCCGACAATAAAGACCTAATTAGGTACTTATGTACAGACGAATACAACTCTCATATCCAAAGAAAGGGATAAAACCCAGTGAGACAAAAATCCTCTCCAAAAGAGAGAAAATGAAATAACTATACTAGAGAAAGAAGGAAAGGTCAATGTGACTCCCCAAGGATTTCTTCTATCACAATAGTACAATGAATGTCCCCCCATTAAAATGAGGATAATCCTCCCAATAAATAAGTAGCTCCTACACCAATGATGAATGTCTATAGATAAAACACGATCCATCATCTACAAGCAACATTTCTCCCCTTTGAAAGAAACCAATCTACTATAGATATTAAAATTCACTCCCATTGAATGGAAGATGTAGGAATCCAAATCCAAATAGTGTGTGTGCCTCTAGAAACTAATCATATGTTGTTATGTCCATGAAAAATGATGATGCCACTAACCAATCAGGTACATGCCCAATCAATGTAGGAGGTGACAAATCAGAACTCTACAAAAAATGATGAAGAACAAGCTCCATGGGAAATTAAGATTAGCTAACAACATTTATGTGGCAATCAACAAAGAGGAGATGGATGTCCTCAAAACAATCCTACAAATTTTCAATATGAGACTCCACAAACAAGGATGATATGTCTACAAGATACAAATCCCAAGTAGGTGTGTCTGGAAGAATAATGTCTTGTTGCACTTTAATCAATGGGGGATATGAATGAGACAATTACAAATTCATTAGGAACAATAGAAGATGATGAAGATGATTGAGATGGGATCTCAATGTGAGGAGTAGGAACATGAAGATAGGTCTTTGATCCATCAAAACATGTAAGACTTGTGATATTTAAGCTCTTCTAAAGTATCATCATAAAAGAGTATTAAATTTGCATGTGCAAGGGGAGAAAGACTATCTACTACAAGATCCTCTGAGAATGGAGAGATATGAGGTTCTCCATGTATCTCCCTATGTTGGGCCCAAAGTGGGTGAGGACATTAAAGGTACGATATAGCATACATATTGTCATAATTAACACTAGAACAAATCACACCTACAACATGGTCTATGACATTACCCCAACCTAATTTATCTCCTAAAGTCACTAGTTTAGGTATGAGCTCATGCAAATAAGACAACATATCTAGGCACCTAAAATGTGTCAGGATGCCATGATGCTAAGACTCATAATTTCTCTTTGTTAGGTGGACAATGGAAGGATGAACAAAAAATCCCATGATACCTCCTCAAATGAAATAATTAGACCCCAAAAATATTAGCACATGTAGAGAACATCAAATATAGCCCTCTCCAACAAATATATATGTTCTTAGTGTCAAAACATCCAAGTAGTTGAGCAGATATTGAGAACAAAAAACTTTAAATAAAATGTACCTAGGAAAAAATCTAGAAAAATAGACCTGAGATCTCTAGATAGAGGATACTTAGAGCTTTTCAACGATTTCTATTTTTCAAAAAATGGAGTCTGAATGTGCAAGATATGGCCCTGGAAGTGAAAAAATAAAGGCTGAATTTGGAGGCTTGGTACAACAAATTGGGGTATAATCTTATAAAATAATAAGTAGATCTAGATTGGCACCAAAACCATCTTTCAAATGATATCTTATTTGCCCAATTTTGAATTTGTATGACCAATTTATGGCCAAAAAACCAACTGCATGTCAATTAGGGCTTAAAAGGCTTGAAGGATTTTCAAAAAATGGAAACTTTTATTAAATAGATACAAGAGACAAGATTAATCTACAAGAAAAACACCCATCACACAAATTAGAAGAAGCCATGATTGATGCTATGCAACCTTGAGAGAGAATTGATCCAAAGAGGAATTTGTTAATTAGATTAACATGTAATTAAACTGGATAGTTACAATGAATTAATGACTTACTTTTTTAGAGAGCGAGAGATTCCCCAATCCTAAAATTAGAACTAAAAGAAAAGAATGAGGAGCTAAATAAAGCTCAACTACTACTTGAACTAAAGCTATAAAAGAAAACTCTAGATAAAAAATAACCTAAGTTTAGCTTAGGCGAAAAAAAATTAAAGGACCTAATTAATAAAATAATTAGATAATGTGTCCTAATTACTCCAACATTTGAAAAAAAAAAAAGGCCCCAAGAGGCTAGCCCTTGGGTGCCCATGATCACTGCTGATTGTGGGAAAAAAGGCCTAGCCAAATAACCTACCATTTGTAGAGCACCATGCGGTGGCAAGGGTAGCTAGGAGCATTAGTTTGGTGGTGGACTAAATTTTGCACCACTCAATGGTTTAAGATCTTGAGCTAACATATTTACATTGTGCACATAAAAGTGCATAGTGCATAAATAGACTACCACATAAACTAAGGTTTTTCAAATATTAAAATTAAGCAATTCAAAGCACATTCATACCCTAAATTTATGATAGTGACCATCCAAACTGTGTAGGCAACAATATACAAATAGGTAATAAACTTTTCATTTGAATTTTTTTATTGAAAATAACATGCATTTGAAAAGGAGATTGGTACCACTATTTACGAAGCCATTGGTAACCCTAACCAAGTACCTGATGACCCCATTGTTAGAACTAAATAATCTCTACCCAATCACAAGTGATATAATACCATATTGTTCAATAATACACATTGATCATGCAAGAAGTTTATATGATACTATAAATTGTAGAAATGATGTCATGAAAGAGAGAATATGTTGATTCACAAAAAACATTATGATTGCAACTAGGGAGACAATTTTTTCTAATGATGTTGTTTACTTGTACACTATGACTTGTATAACTGAATATGGATCTGTATGACCTCTATTATGATGCCAAAAACCTCCAATGCTCTCATATCACAATGACAAAATTTGATAATTTGATAGTTAATTTATGGTTTTTTAAGCCTTCCAAACACAATGGTGATGTCAAAATTGAGCCAAAGTGCCCTAAAATTATAGCTACCTCCTAGATCTAGTAGCTTCCCCAACCTGTGGATGCTCATAGATCTAGAAAAATATATCAAAATTTGAAGAAAAAAAAGCCAATTCTCACTTCTTCAATACCTTGGATTCAACTGTGAGGTTAATGAAATGCAAAAATGCATCCAAAAAGTCTTCAAGCCATTTTATAAATCTTAAATTTGGGAATATGTCTATAGCACTAGAGCTCTAATACCATGTAGGAATATATAGGTGACTCCTTCCCCCAAACCCTTATGTATCATTGTAAATTGCATCCTTATATAATTTCATCCTCACTTAGGCGTCACTTTTCCATTCTAGCCTTTTGTATTTTGTAAATGTTTTGATTTTGCTCACATCAGCTTCAAATATCATTTTTGATGTTCATTTATCTTAGTGGTCTGAAATCTATCCCTGATAGGATAGACAAGGACATCCAAGAAACCCTTGTCCTTGGACTGTCCCTAGATATGGACATCCTAGGCATCGTTGTCAAGCTTAAAGTGGCCCAATTTTGGACCTAACAATGGTCATAAGGTTTGAGTGGGAATTCCCTTCCCATATCAATTTGTCTCAAAATTACATACAAATTTGGTGAGGAGAGATATAAAATCAAGCCTTACCCCCTCATTTGAACACCTCTCCATAATTTTTTCAATTCAATTTATCAAGAAAAAGATTCAATTCAAGTGAGAAAGCAATCGAGAATATTCAAGGCATTGAAGGAGAGGTTTATTTACATTTCAAGCATTGAAGATGGTATCCATGATCAAGACATTATGAAGACATCCTACATCCTACAAGACAACACCAACCTTTGCATGAAGACTTCAAGATAAAATTCATCAAGGTATCAATTCAGCATTTCAACTTAGATCTAGCATCTACTCTGAAAAGGTAGGCTTTACATTTCCATTCTGGTTCAATACATTTTAATTTTAATTTTAATTAGAGGGTTAATTCAAAACTTGGGGTTTGACTTGGGCTAACCCCTACCCCAACACAATTTCTCTTGTTCTGTGTGCAAGAGACAAGTTCAAGAGCTAGAATTATGAAATCAAGAAAAGTAGACAAAGACAATTAGATCCAAATTTTGTAGGAGCAAAAAGTGGAGGACAAGGTTTCCTCATACACCTATGTCTTAAAATTTTTTGGTCAATATTTAGGAGGATATCCAGGACTACATTTTGATCTCAAAAAAGTAACTTTCATCAGCATCTGACATTATAAGGGCAAGATTTCTCAAAGCACCATTATCTCGCATTTTCAAGATCAGATTATAGACACAGGTTCTCCGCTATCCTTTGATTGTAGATCTATGTTTACAACTACATAATGCATCTGAAACTATTTATTCATGTTCTTTTATGTCAATTTTGCACCTTTAGCCCTAGATCTAGCATTTACTTTACAACATTCCATAGCCCATTTTCCCCTTGTATTCAGATCTTCTGAATCAAATTTGTGATCGAACCGAGTGGATTCATCCCCTTTGGTTAATGTAATGTTGGAAAATAGGGCTTGTTCCTAGTTTGTATGCATAACTTTGTGAACACCTTATCCTCATTTTTCCTTCATTACATTTTGGTGAATCCAACATAGTTCTTGTTGATGAGCCCCATATTTATCTCTTTTTATTTAGACTTTTATATTGATAAGACCCTTGCTCTATTTCCAAAAGACATGATACTTAAAATTTTAACTTTGTTTTACTCCCAAACCTTTTGATTCCTATGATATCTAAGCCTATTAATTAATTATATATGAATATATGTTAATGATTTCATGAATGATGTGAATAATACTATTTTGAGTAATATTAGAGAAATGATAATCTTTGCATGTTAACTTTTTTGGATGAAACTATTAAGGAGAAGATCGAGTCTAAGAAGGGAAGTTAATTTGGTACTCTCAAGGATTTATATAGTTAGCTTTGGAAGGATTAAACCTATCAACCATTTGATCAAATCATGAAGATTTATAGTTCTATTAGAAGATAGTTACTTGCCTCATAATATACATTTATTCTACATGTTTGCTGGTAGAGTAAATATAGGAAAGGTTGTGCTAGATTTGTTGAAATGAGTAGTCCTATTGAAACATAAAACTTTTGTTTCAATGTTTTATGTTATCAATAAAAGCGATCCTCCAAGTTGTTAGGATTTGAGCGACTAAGTAGTTAGGATTAGTTAAAGTATCCTTTCCTATAAATGCATTAACCCTTTTCTTCAAAGGAGGTTGGAATGAATATATGTAATCTTTTATTCTTCTAGATATACAAGTTATTCTCAATAAAGAATGTTTTTATACAAATATTGTTTTGATGCAAATGAAGTGATGAATGACATGGTATTTTGAGTATCACCCAAGGGGGCACACTTGGTGAGGATTTTGTACATTCAATTATTAGATAGATTTCATTCAATTAATAGTTGCAATTCTAGTGATTGAGTGTTCTTGTAACCGAGGCAAAACAAAGTTGTTCATTTTCTACTTACTAGAAAAATTTTCACTAAGTATTGTTTTACTCATGTTTTCATCAATAGATTATGCTCAACATTTGTTAAGATTTATTTTCCTTCCAATAATTATTTTTATCATTTCATTTTATTGAAGTAACTTAGATTAGTAGAAGTCCAAGTAACTCCTAGTGCACACATAGTGTTGGCCCATTTCAAGTACCACATCCCTGGGTTGATAGATAAACAAGCTTTAATAATGGGTTTGATGGCTACTTAGTAAGGATTATTTATACCTAAGTTGGGATATTATGCCCAATTATTTATCAATTGTTGAAGTCCTACATTTTTGGCATTGTTGTTGGGGATGGTGTCAAACTAAGAGCTTACTAGGATTATAAGATTTTACTATATTTTGTCATAACTTGGAATCTTTTTGTTCCAAACTTTAGGAGTAATTTTAACTAAAAATCACATCATAACCATTTGTATAGGTTCACTAATAGTTGAGATACACCTACATGCATAGGAGAAGGGATTGTCTTGGAAACTTTCTTCCAAATGAAGACAATGTTGATGAACATCTAGTTGTTGACTAGAATATTAATACTTTTGAGAAATAAATAAATTCTTTTGAAAATATTTTGCCAAGACCAATATCAAATTGTTTGAGAATCATTTTTCTCCACCACGTGACCCATTAATAAAAAATCCTATTGCTAAACTAATTGTCTACCCAAAAAAAATGGTGGGTCAATATGGTGGTGATGGAAATCCTCCACCTCCACCTGATTTGACATTCAAATTTCCCATTGTTCCCCAAAGAGCTAATGCCAATTTGAAGATTATTCCCACATCTTCTATTCTACACTTTTATGGCCTTTTAACAAAAGACCCAAATACCTTTCTCTTTGAGTTTGATGTGTTTTGTAGGAGCTATCATTATATAACTAATGCACATAGGCTCAAGCTATTTTCATCTACTTCAAAAGAGTCTACTCTCCGCTAGTTTATGGCCCTAGGAGAAGATGCCATAACTAATTGAGATATTATGAAGGAAAAGTTTCTTCAAACATACAAGGATTACTATAGGGAGAGTGATATGAGAGGGGATGCTATTTTTAAGATACAATAGAAGGAAGATGAGTCTTTGGAGGAATATCTTGAAATATTCCTCTTCATCTTGAAGAAGTCAAAACATAGCTAGTTAAGTGAGGGCTCCTAGAAATAGTCTTTCTAATAGGAATAAATGAAGAATGTATGGTAAACATGGATTTTATAAGAGGAGGAGATATAACTCAAGAATATTGGAATAAAATACAAAATTGCTAGAATTACTCCAAGGTTGCCTTAAAGAAGATCCGAGGATATAGATTTTTGTCAAAAAAATCCAACTCAGGAGTATCAAGGATATGGTCAAGTAATTTGCTAAAGTATTTTAAGCATGACATAATTAACAACATGGCCACATAGTTGGAAACACTTCAAGCCAAGAAAAACCATGATGAAGTTGAGGCTATGTTGGCAAAGTACTACCCACATTGTAGGCAAAAAAAGAGAGATTGCAAATGTAAAAACATTGCCAACATAGATAGTAAGCCAGTGCAGCCAAAGTTTAGACCAATGAAGGATGATGAAGGGCAGATCTTCTACATATTAAAATTAATTCCATGGGCCCCAAGACAAGGTATGCCTAAGGACCCTTTATCTTTCAATATTCTTTATATGCAAAATCCTATGCAAATAATAACTAATTAGGAACCCTAAAAGTATTCCTTGAATCTCTTTCACAAGAAGTAGTCAAAGTCAATCACTTCCTTAGGCTCTTCGTATTCCAATGTATGGAGGAAAGTGAGGTTAGGTCCTAATCTACTTGATCACATTTTTCACCATCACACAAATAGACATTTGAATAGACACCGATGAAAAACCCATAAAACACTATGCTTATCAAATCATGCATAAACAAACAAACTATCAATCAAATAAACAATCAAATAGATCGACTTGTCATATCAATCAACCTATAAAGTAGCCCTATCTTACCATCATTTATCTTATACAAGGTGTAGTATACTCAAAATTAGATTGTGTTTGTCTTCTACGAGGTACTTCATTCCTGAAACCAGACACCATGATCTTCCTATCAAATACCAACTATCAAAACTTTGACAACAAGATTATAATGGTTGATGGCTTTCTTGGTCTAGTGAGTCTTATCCTACTTTGATTTATCTTTGATCATGTTCCTATGCTACTCAAGGATATTCGCAAGTGATTAGAGTGGGTGGGATGGTTCATAATCTTTTTGTTTTGTCTTCTATTTGTGAGATATTTTCATGACATTTTGAAATAGGCATGTCTTGGGTGTTTGTGTTGGTACACTCACTTTGTGACTATCACACATACCTCAATTCTTGACATACACAAACCCAACATTTTAGGACAACATGGAAACATTTCTTGTCTTCAATATGCCTATTTTTCTACAAAAGGATTACATTATCGCTTTGACCATATGTGTCATGATGCGATGTATCCATTTTCCATATTAAATAAAGCTCTCTACTGATAAAGGTGCACTTATGAAAGAAAGGTTTTATCATTACTAATTGTTCCTCATCTAATCTTTTTGCTTCTTACTGACCATTTTTTCTCTTTCATCATTTTTCCTCTTTCATCTAACATTATTATCTTCTTTTGAGAGATCATTTATTTCTTTCATACACAAACAATCTCTCGAGGGGGAATCTTACCTCCATCCTTTGGTATGTTATGGGCGTGATTTTTTTTACAGATTTCTTTGAAACAATGCTCAAAATCGAATTGTCTAAAAGAGGGGCAAAATGTAGACACTAGTTTGGATTTTCCCTTGGCTATAGTTGTACCAAGTATCATACAATAAGGCCCAATCACCAAGCTTTAAATTGATTATCCTTTATATACCTATCATACCATTTGGTTTGTTGTTGTTGAATAAGATTCATATGTTAAAGGGATTACTAACTCATTCATTGAAGGCATTTATTTAAATGACATGTTCTGGTTGTGCCTCTAATATATCCATATTAAGGTATAATGTTATTCTGACATTTTTATGCTCAAATTCTATAGGAATCACTATTGTCTTTTTATACACTAGTTCAAATGGTCTAAAATCAGTTGTAGTCTTTCATGTTGTTCTATATACCCACACCCCTTTGGATAACCTATTTACCCAATCCTCCTTATGAAGTGCCACAATCTCGGTTAGGATTGCTTCAATTTCTTGGTTTGTTACTTATGCTTGACCATTGGCCTATGGGTGATAGGGAGTGGACTTCCTATGCCTAATATTATATTCATTTACCAATGCTATAATCAAGGTCGAAGTGAACTGACCACCTTGATCTCTCTCTATTTCTCTAGGAACTCCATATCTAGTGAAGATTTCCTCATAGAGGAATTCAAAAATCTTATTGTCCCTAGCATGTTTCATGGATTTGGCTTCAACTCATTTGGTTAGGTAATCAATGTATACAAGGATGTATGATTTACTATTAGACGATGGATCAATAGGCCCAATAAAATCCATACCCCATTTATCAAATGGTGTAGCAAAAATTTGAGGATACAATGTCATCTCATCACCTTTTGTTGGTCTTCCCATCCATTGGCACATGTCACACTTCCTTGTTTACCTCATTGCATCTTTGTGAAGAATAGGCCAATAAAATCATGTTTTGAAGATCTTCATTGCTATTCTCCTAGCAGCAAAATGGCCCTCACAAGACCCATCAAGGAAGGCATGTAGGATGTCAAATGTTTTATCTTCCCTAATGTATCTTCTCATCACATTTTTGTGGTCCTGTATAAAATATAAATCTTTCTATCTATGAAAATATAAATCCTTCTATCCATGAAAATGGAAATCTCTTTTCTAAAAGCAATCTTTTTCCTTAGGGGAGAAGTGTGGTTCCTCCAACTAAATAATTTTTTATTTCTACATACCATGGTATTTTAACACTTATAGAAAATAGATGTTCATCAAGAAATGAATCATCTATGGCAAGTTCCTCATTATTTGTTGTTCGCCTAGACAAAAAGTCTACTACAACATTTTCTTTGCCTTAGTTTGTCAATGATTATAATGTAAAATTATTGCATAAGGAGCAACCATCTCACAAGCCTTCATCTAAGAAGGGATTTGTTCATAAGATATCTTATAGGAACATGATCCCTGTGAACAAATATTTGATATCCTTTACCTTAGTTGTTTATGCTTCAAAAAATTAAGTCTTCTCCATATATAATATCTCTGGAGTCAATAATTCTAGAAACTATTGAACTCAATCACCTATTGCTCTTTATCCTCAATTTCCCCTTGGTATTGATCTCATCAAACTATCCTAGTTGGATCAGTGATAGATTTCAATGTTTTATTGTAAATCCAATCGATTATTTCTGATTACATAAATTAATAATTCAAGCTACACTCAAAGTAGGGAATTTCCCATTGATATGGGAGCTCTTGGGCCCAAAAGAATATTATATCCAATCATAATCCCCCTTAGATGCAAAATATATGTCTTTTGAGAATCTTTGTAGTGCATAAGATATATATATTCTATTATGTAATGCCTAAAATTATTCAGGACATAAATGATAGCCAACATCTCCTTTGTTATTGTATAATTCAAATACGCTCCTTGTAAGTTTTTGCTGACATAGTAGATGGAATTTTTAATTTTCTCCCTCCTTTTGACCTAATACGACCCCTATTGCATGATCACAGGCATATGTATGTTGTGAAATATGATATCCCATTTGGGCCCTTTATGTATGGGAGCTTGTGTCAAAGCAATTTTTAAATCTTGAAATACTTTTTTACATGATACATTCTTTGTAAATTAAAAAATGATCCAACTATCTTGTTAAAACCCTAAATGAATCACTTGTAGTAGCCTGCATGTCCCAAGAAACTTTTGACATCTTTCTTCTTGGTAGGAACAAGAAGGTTGATAATTAATTCAATATTATTAGGGTCCACCTGAATTCCTTTATGGGAGACTAGTGGCCAAGGACTACTCCCTCTTCCATCATCATAAAGTACTTCTCACTATTTAATGATAGGTTGTGGTCTTCACATCTTTGTAACACCTTTTTCAAATTATTCAATCCTTATTCAAAGGTATTTCCATAAGTAGTAGAATATTCTATGTATATTTCCATGCAATCTTGAGAGATTTATGAGAATATACTGATTACCACCCTTTGGAAAGTGGTTGGTTCATTAAATAAACCAAATAACAACACTAAATATTCATAATTTCCCCATGGGTAAGTGAATATAGTCTTCTCTTGATCCTCTGGTGCAATTTTAATGTAATTATATCCACTAAACCCATCTAGAACTTGATCTATGAATGGAAGAGGAAAGTGATCCTTTTTAGTTGCTACATTTAGCTCCTTGTAATCAACACAAACCTTCCACTTTTCTCCATTCTTAGGAACAATAAGAAAAGGAAACATCCACTAGCTATTTGAAATGGGATGTATAAATCCCGCATTTAATACCTTTTGCAATTCTTGCTTCACTATTTCTCTAACTGCAAGATTTACCCTTCTCTAGGGTTGTCTAATAGGCATGTTGTCTTCTTTGATGTATATTCTATGTATGAAATTTTTTGCATCTAACCCCTTCATATTATTATAATCCCATGGAAAATCCATCTTGTGAGTTTATAGTAGGGTTGTCAAGGAGTCCTATTGTGTTGTAGTAAGTTTTTTGTTGATATTCAAACACCTACTTGGTGTAATTTCTATTTGTTTGATTAGATCAAACATGGAGTCCACATCAATGAAAGGCATCTTAATTTCACATGGTAATAATGTATGCAATAGACATGATATTGCAATAAATGTAGATGCATTGTATGTGGGTAGAAGTGTCGACAGAGGACATGATGAACAAGGTAAGCACTTATCCAACTATTGATATTATAGTTATTCTGCATAACCTGAGATAACACTTCATATTCATCTTTGAGTTGCATCATATTACCTTTCTCAATGATCATGAGTGTCTTCAAGGAGTTGTATTCCTCTTCTTCATCCCCTACATCTATCCAAATGGGTTATTCTAACTCACCATGAGGTTGAGCTAGAGGATATAGTATACGCTTCGTTGTATTATCTCAATTGGAAATCATCATATCTCTTGATCTGCATCCTATATATGCATCTTTTGTGGCTAACCATGGCCTCCCTAAGGTAAGAGGATAACCTCTGAAGGTGGCCTTAGGGTATAGGATCATAAATCAACATGATACTCCCAAGAGTCTAAGGTACCAATTATATCCTCAATAACACCCTTTGATTTGACTGTAGAACTACTAGCCAGCTAAAGAACTGTGGAGGCAGGTGTCAAATTTTTAATATTAAGGTGAGGCATGATTTCTTTTATCATGACATTTATTGTTGCACCTAAATCTATTATTGTATTTTACAATAAGGTCCCATTGATTGTTATTTCTACCACTAGGCTACCTGGGCCAGAATACTTGGGGACAATGGTTCTACCCATCATTGTGTCTGCTAGTTGTCCCAACACATGTATAGTATGGGGGTATTTCTTCTTTCTACTTGGCTTCTTTAGGCATAGATCTCTTACCAATTTCCATGTATGGGCACATCCTTGATGGCCTAAAATAATGGAATTTTGAAACATGCATTCTTTAATTGATCTAGAAAGTTGAAAGATAGTTTTGTCTCATACTTTTTGGTTTCCAGCCTTTGTGGGAATAGTGATTCTGGATAAGTAGGTTAGGTTAGCTTAGGTTGAATTATTTGATTTGTCTGAATAAATGACTCATTTGGTTGTATGATGGCATTTGTGTTATCCTCCTCTTCATTTGGAAGCTTTGTAATAACAAGAGAGTTAGGCACCTATAGGGTCTTTCCTGAACGTAGTTGTATGTAGCTTATTCCCACAACACAAGTAGGGTATCGAATATCATCAAAAGAGTATGCTTATTGTTGTGGCTTATTGTTAGGATTTGGTGCAGGTTGTGCTTACAACTGAGTAGGCTTGGTTGCACTTGCATTTGATTTTGCAGGTGGCATGATGGTTTCCTGGTTAGGTGGTGCTTGTGGCTGTTGATGAATACTAAGAGGGGGGGTGAATTAGTATACTTAAAAACCTTACCAAACACTTAAGCAATTTTACTGTAGATTGGTATAGTCCTTTAAACAACAAACTGGTTAATACACAAACAAGCCAAATAGAAAATAAAGCATTCACCCACAATAACACAATCACCATAACACAAGATATTTTGACATGGAAACCGAAATGGGAAAAACCATGATGAGTAAAACTCACAAGTCTACTATCTACAGAATAGCAACCAGACTGGTTAAGGTCAGACCGTTTAAGGCCTTACAATATTCTTCACCAGAACAGATCCTATTAGGAATCATGATCTCTGTTAGGAGATAAGTCCTATTAAAGACTACCGTGTTAAAGGATTTCAGATCCACAACTGTGAACCACCTTGTTAGAGGATTTAGAACACGCTTAACTTAGCCTACCCGGTTAAGGGTTTTTGACTTGTCGAAGAGATTAGTAATCAACAAGTAAGTGATCTACAAAGTAGCACAAAATGCTTAGTTAGATCCTTGATTTCTCTTTGTTAATGCATTGAAACATTACTTCAGTCTTCTATCCTTTGCACATTCAATCTCTGTCGTAAGATACTCTTTGCAAAGACCTAATCTTCTTACACAACATGCTTCACTCCCAAAGCCCTAGACATGATGTCCTCATATAGGAATCTAATTTCATGTCGATCCAATGAGATTGGATTACAATTTCCTAGGTACAATGCATCTAGACACTATTGTAACACGACACAAAATCACCGCATCGGTATTGGTGGATGATAACTCATCATACTTTACAAGTTTGCTAGTTAACAAAATAAAGTATACCGATTACCGGTTTACAAATAAAGACTGGTAAACTGGAATATAGTGTTCTGATCTTAAGAAGATTGGTTGTCACTTGGGGTCCTCATACCGCTTGAGGTCCTCGGTCATGCTTTGACCAGTAAGCTCCTTCTGCAAACACCGATAGTCTTTCACAAACAAAGACTATGCATACATTGGCATATAATACCGGTTTGAGAAATACATCACATACTACCGGTTAAGAATAACTCATACAACAAATAAGTGTGTGTCCATCAATGACAATCACAACTACGTACAAACATCATCAAAATGCCAACAATCTGCCCCTTTGGAATTGATGGCAACACTTAGGAAAATTTGACATCTAAGTGCTTACAAAACAAAAATGATGCCATAATCAAAATTACTCCCCCTAAGCATATACACTACTCCCTTTGTCAAAATTATAAGCATGTACTACTTCTATTTGCATAAAATTTTCACAATACCACTCCCCTTTGCCAACAATGACAAAGTAATGCAAACATGTCGCAGAGATTTACCAAAATCATATTGCATAACATGAAATCGGAGTATATGTTTATGAAAATAATGAGTAAAACTTATCAAAAATGGATTTAAAGTCTTTTAGAAATTCTGGCATGTCTGTAGACCAAGTATCTAGGAGTGAGGCAACAACTTCACTTTGAGTCTTCATCTGGAATGCTAACTCCTCTATGGCATCCATAGTGCTCATTTACTGAGTGACAATAATGGCTTCCATGTTCATAAAACACTTCTGAAGAATCTGCAACTTAGGTAACAAAAGCAACTGAAGCTCCTGTAGATCTTGAGTCCGCTTGGAGATCTCTGAATCAATCCTGGCAATTTGTTTCCTGTGAGTTTGTACAGTCTTCCCATACACTGTGAAGGAATCATATGGCAGTTTGAAGGTCTCCATATATTTCTTTAATTTCAATTGGAGTTGATCTTTCTTCTTCATAGCATCATCACAAAATAGATACAACTACAGATTTTTCTCAAAAGTATATGCCCTTCAGCCATTGCCAAACTAATATCATCTCTCTGATGGATCAGCTTGGCTCTGTCTTCATCCATTTTCTTCACCAATGCAACTTTCCGTGCCTTTTCATGCTTTTTCTCTATAGTAGCCTGGCCAACATCTTCCAAAGATTGCACTTGATCACCCACTATTGGGCATAGAAGATTCAACTGGGCCAGTGAGGAATTGGTACCGAGAAGATTAGTATCAGGGACTAGGTTTGAAAGAGTATCAACAACAAATTGAATATCATCTTTTTCTTTCTTCTTTCTTAGTTCCTCCAATCTTTCTTTAGCAAGTTGAATACTTCTAAGTAGCTCATTTTCGTCTTCAGATTTGGTAAGACATGCAAGAGTCAATTCACTATGACCGGTGGGATCAACCTGTTTATCTTGAACTTGATCTTTGGTTGCCTTGGGAATCTCGGAAGTATGTCCTCTTTCCTTTGCTTTGATCTCCTCTTGTCTCTTCTTCTCCTTCTCTTGTTTTTCCTTGGCCTCCTTGTCGGCCTTCTCTTTCTCCTCTTTTTTCACTTTCTCCTTCTCAGCTTTCTCCTTCTCAGCTTTCTCCTTCTCTACTTACTCCTTTCTCTGCTTTCTCCTTCTCACCTTCCTCCATTTTAGTACCTTCAACATCTAATGCATCCACATCGATAGGATCATTTTGCTTAGCTTCTCTTTCTCCCTGATCATTGAAGGCTTCATCCGGTTTTGATTTTGATAGGTCAATCACTTGCTTAGCCTGTAGATTTTCTTTGGATACCTTTTGCATCTTGACAGCTTCTTGAGCTTGCACATGAGTGTCCTTTTCTACTTCGGAGATTTTACCTCCAAGTAACTGAAGTCTTCTCTTTCTCAAGAAAAAGATGCCTTTGTACCGATCAAGAATCTCAAATAATTCAAAATTGGAAGCATCTGGGAAATATTGAGCAAAAATTTGCTCCCTAATAGCTTGCTCCTTTTCAATGACAATGCACCATTTATTGCCCAAAGAATCATACAAAAAATTAGAAACTATAAGTTTAATATCGGTTGGAGACTGATCATTATCGCATAAATACTTAATGATTTCTTTCTCTACCTCCTGCTTTTCATTATCGTTAAGATCATCAAAATAATCTTTTAGATCATCAAGAATTTTCCTTCTAATATTCTTTATAGTCCTTTGAAAATGTGTCATAGGCTTGTAAGAAGCAATGTGTATATTTACCGATGTAGGGGTTATAGGTACATTACCAATTAGCTTGGTCTTCTTACCCGATATTTCATCTTCCGATTCAATGTCTTCTGAATCCTGTGCTCCGTTCTTAGTTTTCCTGTTCCTCTCAAATACATTTAGCGGAATAGCCTTTGATTTCTTCTTGGCTGGTGACCTCTTGGTCACTTTTGGACTGGCAACAAATGTAACCGGTGCTGATGTCGATGGCACACCTTTCCTCTTATCTACTTCGGTACTTCAGTAGGATTAACCCTCTCAAAGTAGGTACCGGTCCTCTTATTCTTTAGATCAAGTGGTGAAGCAAGTAGGGTAGAGGCATACCCAATGAGTATATCGTTCACCACTTCATAGCCCATAGGCTCAAATTCCTCTTTTCTTGGCTCAACCACTTCCATTATGCAATGATCCACTTTGATCGTGAAACAAATATCATCTTCATACTTCTTAACCAGGTCACCTGATAGCCTTGTTCTCAGGTTCATCTTCAATCTGAAGTCATCAAAATACCTATTTAGAGTCTCTGGATAAGTATATCCCACTTCTTGTAGACTCTCCTTGATTTGTCTTGTAACTGGTAGGTCACTTGACCATTGAACATCACCAACTCCCAGAAAATACCCTTGAAAGTAGAAAAACAACCCGACAAGCAGTTGACCGAACTTGAACCTTAGTGCCTTGTCCACTTTGATGTATTTCAAATTCTCCATGAGTTGTTTTTGCATTCAAGTACACAAGTCATACTCTACATCTTCCTTGATCATTCGATAAGTGGCATGCAACATAGCTGTAGGAACATAATTCATTTGGTCGACATAGAATGCTCTATACCCAATCACCATGCACGCATACCTCACCAAGTTATCTCTAATGGTGTTGACAGTCATTGCTTGCTTGTCGCTCATAGAACCAGTGAGCTCTTCCACTTTGGCTTTTGTGATCTTACGAAGAACAAGAACTTCTCCAATATTGCAGAAACTGGTCACGACATGGATTACCTCCGGTGTGATATCATGGGTTCACTCAAGATACATCTTATCACCATGAACCCTACTAAGAATAATTCTTATATGATCTTCTATGAATTCCTCAAGAAAATATGCTGCATTGTGGAAATTCTTCTTCTCGATCACGCTATACTCTAGTTTAATCTTCTTATCTTCTCCACAAAACAAACTCAACTGGGAGTGAATCACTAGAGACCCTAGGTCTTCTAGTTTGCAATCAATGTAACCAAAAACATCCCTTTTGACAATGACTCTGATGGGAATTTGAGATAGGGCATTGTAATTCAACTTCTTCCTAAGAGATTTGGATGAATCCTCAGGTGCGGAAGAACTAGAAGAGATTTTGGATGTAGAAGCCATGTCTAAATATTTCCGAATGGTAAGAGTGATTCAATGAAAAATACCTTTTCACTCCAAACTAGGGTTCATCGATGTCGAGCACGACACACTTCTCCAAAATATTTCTTTACCACTCTAACCTCCACTCTAGATAGCATGAAATGACTGCTGGGTCTTGCACAAGATTTCTTTTTGGATTTCTTTGAATGCAAGATTGATCTCTTTTGTTGCACTGCTCAATTTAGAAAAATGCTTCTTCAAAAATAGGTAAGTAAAAATGACTATAAAAGTCACCTTTATACATGCTCCTACCTACCATAATAAATGCATTACAGATAGGGTACAAACCCTAATTTTACCTTTTACCACTTCATTTCTTTTGTTGGTCGATAGGTAACCAATACCAATAAAAGCACTTTATCGATATACTCTGGGCATCCAAAACATTGTTACTGATATGTTCCCCCTTAAGCTTTTCGAAGCTCAATTTTCTGATTCAGGGGTTTCCACACTAGGTGTAGAAACTGGTACATCTTGTGGCTTCTCTTTAGATTTCTTTTACCAAATTTTATTCATATCTGCTCGAGTGGTTTCAACATCGGCCTTTCCTTTACCTTCTAGGTCGATCGGTCTATCTTCCAATGGATTATGTCTCAGTCTGCATGATCTGGAAAGATGTCCCGGATTGTGAAAATGATAGCATACCATACCAGGTGCTCTCCATGGTCTGGTGTTCACATTTCCATTCTTTCTCCTACATGTTGCAGCAGTGTAACCGCTACCACAACAGATCACATAGGTTGCTCTCCAACCATTTGTCACTCCATAACCATTTGACCAGTGGTCATAGGTTCTATACCGGTTTGGGTTCCATTTCATAAGAGGTCCTTGGACAACTCCTTTTGATCTTGTTGCATAACCTCCAAGGTTGTTCATAACTGATCTGCACTCAAAAGATCTATGTCCAAACTTGTTGCATGCATAACAATGACCATTAAATCTACCAGTTCTAGCCTTGTGGTCATACACATTGTTTTGCATGTAAGGGAAATTATTATAAGTCTTGCTCCTACATACATTGGTAGTGTGTCTTTCCTTATGATAGTTAAAGCATATAGGTTTGAACTTTGACTTACCTTTGCTTTTGCTGCTTTTCTTAGGTACCGGTTGCTCTTTTGGTGCATCAATCTTGGTTGTAGAGGATTCACCTTCCTAATATGCAGAGAAACCAAGTCCAGTGGTATCCCTTGATGGCTTCATTGATTCAAGCTTTTGGTCCAATTTTGCAGTGCTCCGGTTGAACTTTGCAAGTATCTCCTTCATCTCAGCAAGTTCTTTGGAAAGAGCTTCATTGGTCTTCATTTGGGTTTCATTATGAGAAATGGTTGCATTGATTCTGCTTGCATTTCTTCTTTCTCTTCCTTATCCTCTTGCAGATAAGCAGTAATGGTACCAATTTCTTGATTCAACTTAAAGCTCTTGTGCTCCTTGTCCGTCACTAGATCCTTAGCTTTTCTTTGGTTTTCCAGTTCCTGACTCATCCTAATGGTTAGTGCTTCTAGCTCCCTCCTCAGGTTAGTTTTGGACTCATTCAGTTTCTCCACTTCTTCGACAAGGGCATCCATGTATGCTTCATTAGAAGAGCTATTTTTAGTAATTTCCAGCATTTGCTTAGCAAGTTATCTTCTTTTATCTAAAGAGGCTTTATACTTGACCTTAAGTTCATCATAGGCTCTCTCAGATTTAGCCAGATGGTGAGTGAGTTCCCTCATGCTGTATTCCCCCATATCTCCTTTCAAGTGGTTAGAATTAAAGAAAGGTTGGCTCTAATACCAATTGATGAATACTAAGAGGGGGGGGGTGAATTAGTATACCCAAAAACCTTACCAAACACTAAAGCAATTTTACTGCAGACCAGTATAGTCTTTTAAACAACAAACTGGTTAATACACAAACAAGCCAAATAGCAAATAAAGCATTCACCCATAATAAAACAATCACCATAACACAAGATATTTTGACGTGGAAACCCAAATTGGAAAAACCACGGTGAGTAAAACTCACAAGTCTACTATCTACAGAATAGCAACCAGATCGGTTAAGGTAAGACCGGTTAAGACCTTACAATGTTCTTCACTAGAATAGATCCTATTAGGAATCCTCATCTTTGTTAGGAGATAAGTCCTATTAAAGACTACCCTATTAAATTATTTCAGATCCAGAACTGTGAACCACCTTGTTAGAGGATTTAGAATAGGCTTAAAATCTAAGCTTGATTGAGTTGAACTGGGGCGTTGCACACCTTGGGCCATGTTGTTGAATTGACCAGTACTTCTAGAGTCTACTGACTGAAACCTTGATCTGCTGAACTACTAAAAGAAACCAAAAAAATCAGAGGACCAAGGCTTTGGGAACCCTAGTCCCAGGAGACTGAGACCTGCTTCTGTATTTGGACCTATGTCTTCTAATTTTGTCTTCCTGAAAGTCCACAACTTTGTCGGATTCCTATAAATGTACCTACAAGCTGGGAAATGGTGTATGGGTGGCTAAATCAATTTTTTCCTTAGTCAAACCCCTTATTTTGGTGACTTCTACCTCTACAAATAGCCAATAATTTATTGAAATGTGTGTTATAGAATCTCATGTATTCACAAGATCCTAAATGAGCTAGAATGCAAGAATTAGAGTTCTACCCTATGCTTTGAGTATGAACCCTAGACGAATATAATGTAAATGAGAATGCTTCAAATCACAAATGCGATAATGGATCTAAAGAAATAATGTGGGTCTAAAAACAAGTGTTGTGAAACTCATATAAAGATATGAAAATAACATGAAACCATACCAAACCCTAAGGGAGAGGTACAAGCCAATCAACAGTTGGTGATCTCCTATTATTCTTCAATATCTTCAAAGCTTCAATATATGATGAAAATGGTTGATGTAGACTTGATGAATGCTTTATTTTCTAATTGAATACTTGACATAACCTTTATTTTCACTTCACAAGAGGCTCCTTTAATTGTTAGAGAATCGATCCTTCAAATGAGGAAAGGAAAGGCTATATATATGAAACCCTACCTTTTTTTTTGATCATAGGCTGACCTAGAATTGATATAATTTCACACAAAGCTATATTTAAGCATTATAATTCCACCAAAACATGATCCCGAAATTCAAGGAAAAAAATTTGGGACCAATGTGAATCATATCGGTCCGACAAAAAAATTTCCAAATTTTTAGGGATGCAAGGTATCATGATTATACAGTAATCCCCAAGCTGGTGTGATGATTTAAGGTGTTTAGATATGTGAAATCAAGCCTTGAAGGTTGAAATAGGACCTAATTAGGGCTTTGATGAATTAATTGATTAAAAGTATAAAATAAAAAGGGGCACACTTAGGATTAATGGCCAAATTTTATGATGTGTGGAGTGATAAAAGAAGATTTTTAGATTTAATTAAATTAATTAATTAAATGCTTACAGAGAATTTAAAATTCAAAATGTAACACACTAAGGCAGGTGCTAACCTAAGCGTAAAATTGTACCACCCAATTAAGGGTGTATTATAATGCCCCGCTAGGAACCCTAATGGAAAACAACACTACTAGGCAACTAAAGGGTGAAATATTTTTTTTTTAAAGATTAAGTGCATTAATTATTACATTGCACATTTAATTACACAAATGGAAGTCTAACACAAGAATTCCTAAAGGGTTACCAATGCAGATTAATTTGTAACTAAAACAACATCATAAGGTTAATCCAATTATCCATCTAATTAGGGAACTCAAATACATCTAATTAAATCATATTCATAAAATTGAATTCCACATTTGAAAGATCTAAAGTGATACAATATATTTACTTCCAATGAAGCATTGACACATAAGAATAAAGATAACTAAAATAACATACATTCAACTGAATTAAGATTATACTATTCATAATTACATGGCTTCCAATAATACATATGAAATTACATAAATTATAATGCCAAGGTTACATAGTTTACTGATACAATGACCACATGGGTCTCAAATGTACAGTAATCATGAACATGAGATGATACATGAATCATGAACCACAGGTACACCAACAAAGTCAATCCTCGCATGAAGGTATGAACAAGAATATCTAATGGGAAGTGGCACTACCACCCGACCATGTGATCCCAAAATGGAATCACCCCACCATGCTAGGAGATAGTAGAAGACCCTCAAGCAAGCATAACAAGACAAGTATGACAGTACAACATGACCCACAATACACTAGTGACCCTAAGGAGAGAGTGTCATCACATGGCTTAAGATGGTTACCCTAGGTAGGCCTCCATAGGTCCCGACCCCCATCTTGGGTTATCCTGGTAACCTTTCCCGAACCCCTGGCTCCATCTAAGCATCATGTGGACCCTACCAACCCTTCATGAAGACAAGGTGGTAGGTTTGCCATTCCAGGCCTTCCCACTACATCTTGAGACTATACGAGCACTCAACCATGTGCGGGGTACAATATCTTAATTAGCATTACAACTAACCACCCCCTAATCAATTATTAGATTATCACTTATTAACTCACTTTCGAGGGGTTATCCTACCAACCACTTCGAGTGCGCCCCCCACTTGAAAGCCACTCTCTCATAGGACTCTAACAGATACGGTCTCTCTACGAGAACCCTATGACGAAATTGATAGCCATATCTAATCCTAACAAAATACAGGTGTAGAAAACACAATTCAATAACCCAGGATTGACCATTTGGAACAAAACACGCAACGGTTCACATCAACAGGGTTACAAAAACAATACCTGATTGAGAGGGTACAAAAACCATTATGACATGATGACAACTCAAAACAAGAATTGCAATGCAAATAAGCTCTTACCAAAGATACCATTTTCACTAAAGATCCGAATACAGGCAATCTTTTAAAAACAGTCAAAAGCATAAAATACTTGCGAATATCGATATTTAAGAATTATAGAAAATACAACTATGCTGATAAAAGAAATTCAGAGTCATCATTTGTCTAGTAAGGCTAAAATTAATCACATTTAAAAAAATAAAAATAACCCCCTCTGGAAAAGTCAACGCATAATCACTTTAATTAACACATTCTACTTTAAATAAACCCACTAGCGTATATTCATGATTTAATTAAAATATATATATATATATATATATATTTGTGTTTTCAATAAAATAAAATAAATTCTGAAATAATTATATATAATAATATAATATATGTATATAGATATATATTCATCGAATATATACCCATATAAATATATCATATTAAAATATATATATATATTAAATCGTAAAAACCAAATTTCACAATTATACATTATTTCCAAATAGCCCAAAACAATTATATATATATATATATATATATATATATATATATATATATATATATATATATATATATATATATATATATATATATATATATATTTTAAAAACCACACACACACACACACACACACACACGCATTAATAAACATATAACTAAAAAATCAAAATCATAAACTCTCTGGTAGCACTGTGAAAACAGGGAGCACGAAAAAGGAAGGAAGGGTTTTGTATTTGGTAGCACTGCTACTATTCCCCCCTGCGTGGTGGGTTTACCTTGCCACGTGGGGTCAAGTCCATTGTTTATTTTTTATAATTTAAAAAAAAAAAAATTCAAATTCTCTTTGCCCAGAACTCTATGAAATTACAGAGTATAACAAAACTTTATATTTTTTTTTTTTTAAATAATTTTTTCTCAAATAAAACTTCTGGGCATACCAGATAAATAGAAAGTCTCCCAATAGCAGATTATAGGCAAAATCATGAGGATTAACAAGCCATAAGAGAGAATTTTAAACCAAAAATTCTAATTTTCTCCACACACACAGGGAGAACACAAAAACACATAGGAAGAAGAAATTTCCAAAATTTTTACCAGCATGTCTTTCCTTTCACCACAAATTTGCAAATTCACACAACAGGGAAACAAATCTCTTTCCCAAACCAGGAAACAAAGAATTTAAACTCCAAATATAAAACTTGAAACTAATAACAGGAAGAATCAAATTTCTGATTTAAAAATCAATCTCCTTCCAATTTTAACAAACTAAATCAGGGAAAAGTTTAAACAACCAAAAATCAATCAGTTTCCCAAGTTTGAACTAATTTTAAAACTTCCCAAACAGAGATCTTCCAAAATATCAACACACAGAGAGGTATTTTTCCAAGCTAAATTAAAATTTTCAAATCAAAATAAAGAGTGAAAAACACCCAACCTGTGATAGCAATCCTAGAAGGACACTTTGAAATCAACCTAAATCCAATCTCCAAGCTCCAGTTTTGGTTTCCAATCTGGCCTCCAAAATTTTTCCTCTCTTCATTCTCGTGAGCTCTCAGGCATATATGGAGAGAAATATTTCTAACCTGAACTTTTAGGTTGAAAAGTTTTCCTCATCCAATCACAAATTCCAATTTAAAAATTTACTTTTCTAATTTCTCCAAAAAGGTAAATGGAAAAGATAATTTCTAAAATCATTTCTTTTATTTCTTTTCTCATGGAATTTAATCAACTTCTTTTAAAAAGTTATAAGGCAATAATTTAAACTTTATTTTTCTACTAGATTAAATATGATCACTTTTCCAAATATAATGCAATTATCAAATTAAATTTAATAACCCCATTCCATTAACTAATTCCATAACACAAAGGCATATTAATAAAGAAATTAAATACACCAACTATGAAATGACGCTATATGCTCAATAAAATATTCTAACCCAAGGAAGGCATGTAAACTGAGAAAAGCCACATGAAGACTGAAAAATTCAAATGACCAAGACTCGAAGACCGAACAAATGGAAAGGATGACACTCACATGACTGTAACTGAGGGTAAAATTTAGGGTCAACAACTATCTCATCCACTCCCATCAGACAAATAAGGTATGCTCAAACCTATGAAGCCAGGTGGAGATGATACCCCGTACCTACACGATACTTGTACCTACAATGCCCTGCATCAACGAACCACACACACATATAGAGATATATAGAGTACACGACACACACACCAATGAAGGAGAATCATGATGCTCCATGTCTCATCGGAATGAGTGAAGGAAAATCATCCCCTCGCATCTCATACACTTGCAAACACACAACATATAAAATGTAAGGTAAAAGTGTCAGTCCATGACAGTAATCCATAAAAATAGCATTAATCTTAAGTACTGAAATACTTTAAGAAAGCATACATCATGTATCTAGTTAAAGCATGAAATAACATTGAATAAGTCTAAATAAAGTATAGCAGTAATGTATCAATTGAAAAGTCAACTGCAGTAAAATATAAGTCTAACAAGTTCGATCGAGAAGGGGTACTACATGTATAATTTATGACGCTAGAATTTGTTACAAAGGACAAGTTTATTAATGAAATGAAAAATGATTGTTTTTTGCATTATTTATTGTTTTGAAATTTTTAGGGTTTTTATGGTTACTTGATGTTTTTGGAAATTTCTTTAGGACATTTTCTAAAAATGTTTTTGGATTGAATTTTTTTTAGGATATTATTTCGATGTTTTTGGTTTTTTTTTAAACACTTGCAATTTTTAGGGATTTTTAAGGACATTTTGAAAATTTTTAGGGACTTTTTTTAGAACATTTAAGTTATGTACATGTGTTGTTCTCCAATCTTGCATCGAGAAGGACTCCATAGATTGACCACAATCAAAAAATTGCTCCCCAATGTCTAGCAAGACAAGGATATTATGAATGGATGAATGAACTGGCAAAATGGAAATGGATAGAGGAAAGATAATGGGAGCTTATGATGGCATTGAAACTGCTTTGATTTTCAAGGACTATTTGATGATGGGATAGCATGTTTTTTCCAAGCTAAGGTATTAGACATGACAAGATAAGATGATAGCATGGTGCACTAGATGGCATGTGGTCCACAGGATTGGACATGTCAAGAGGTTTTTTGATTATTTATTTTTTTGCATTTTTCTTCCTTATTATATATCAAGATTAGGGGTGGATTTGGAATATGGATAGAGATGGGATATAGTCAAGATAAGCAAGATCAGAAATGGATACGATAAGAGATATGGACTAAAGGGTGTGATAAGGTAAGTGATATGGACTAAAGGGAATGTGGACAAGGTAAAGCAAATAGGAAATGTGTTCCTTAGGAAGATCCTTAGCCTTGTTAAGATCAAAGGTGAAAAAGGGAATATGGATGCAAATAAGGATGATGGACATGAAGGATGAAGGATAATGAAGGATGTGATGGATAGGATGCACTAGGATAAAATGAATGGAACCTGCTCCCAATTATGGAATGCAAGAAAATGAAGGGTTACATAGGACACCTTTTTGTTAGGTTTCCATCATGGTACTTTCCCAAGGTGCCTATTTTCTAGGTTTTCACCAGTTCACGAATTATTTCTCTTTACTATTTATTTTTTTTAGGACCCCTTTTCAATTTTTTTGTACTTTTTTCAAGATCACTTAAAAAAAAAAAATCCATTTTCTTAGAAGATAATGTATACATGACAAGACATGGAGAAAGGCCTCAAGCATCTTGTCGTTCGGATGGTACCCTTGAAACATGTGTTGCAATAGACCATGGTTATGAAGGCATGCTCAAAGACATTGATATGATAAAGAAATGGATGATTGGATGAAATGGGATAGGGATGTATCCAAAGGATTGGATAAGAGGGATGGAAGGTGTATTGCCCCTCCCTGAGTCATCTTTCTCTTTCGTAAAATAATAGATCATATTGATATAGCTTAGTCTACTTAATGATGATGTGACAGTATCATATTATGTACTAACCCTATTTCATGATTAGATTGGATATGATGATGATTATGATAGTGCTTGGTTGTTGTGACTATTTTCTACTGCGGTTGTGATAGGGACAATGGCATACCACTCATTCATGAGTACGATATGGCATTGCAATTCCCCTTTACTTGTCTTCCTATTTCATGATATATGTTGTTGTATATGTCTTGGTGGTGACAGGTTTGTAGGTACATGACATCGACTCCACTTGGCTTCACAGGTCTGAGTGTGTCTTTATCCCAATGACAAGTTGATCGGAGGTGATATGAAATTCAATTCTACACTCTTAGTTTAGCCAATACCCTATCAATTGGTGTTTTGGTTGAGAGTTTCTATGTGCAGTGTCGTGTGGTATTTTATGTTACCCTATGTTTTTTATTAAGTAAAAATAGGTTTTAAGGGACCCGAAACCCGATTACATTCAAAATATATTCAAGAAGGAAACAAAACAAGATATTTGCAAAAGACCAGCAAAAAAAAACCAGCAGCAGAGAAAAGGACAGCAAGAGGCTAGCAAGAAATTGACCCCAAGCTTTGCAATACAAGAAAATTAAAAACTCTTCATAGTTTCCTCAGCATTCTATACCAAGAGCATCATCGCCTTGGCCGCTTCCCTCAGGTCATTGTTTTCCTATCCAATCTGACTCTCTTTCATTTTGGTGTCCTTCTCAATAGTGGTTTGCCTAGTTCTGCGCCTAGGGTTCTGGTGGGTTGGGCTGGAAGTTGGAGCATCTTCTATAATTAACAGGTTCTTATCCTGATTTTTCTTCTCCAAATGGTCCACCAGTACAATCATATTTTGGGAAGAAACTTTAAGGACCTGGAGGTTGTGGTTCATAAGGCTTTTCAATGCCTTCTCATTATGGGCAATCTGGTTGTTGACGTTGTCTTTGTCCTCCTCCACCTGCTCTTTCATAGTTCTAATAACATCCTCCAAATGTTTCAAGTCCCCTTTTATTAGATCTTTCTCCAACTAGTCCTCCATCTCCATTTCCTCCTCTGCTTCACTATTTTCCGTATCCTCATTCTGTTTCCTAGAGTTAGACATCTTAATCAGCTTATTGATCTTATCTTCCAACTCCCTTTTCTTACCCTGCATACTGGTGATGTTTTCAACAACCCATTTTTGGAAATTGAAGAATTCAAGAGTGCAGTTGTGGGCAGTGTCCAAGATGGTATCCACAGAGTCCTTGCTCTATTCAGTCTCCTCAGCATTAGGGTTGTCATACTCCTTAGGATTCAGAGCCTCATTCTCGCTTTCTGAACCCTTAGGGTTAGAGTGAGGGTTCTCAAAATTACCCCTTCCTCCCCTTCACCATAGTTCTCATCCTTATTTAGCTCCATTTCAGTATCAGTGTCCTTATCCTTTTCCTCTTCTTCATCACAATGCACCTCCTTTTCTTCATGCTCTGTTTCAACTTTCCTTTTTTATGGGTAGGGGTACTGGGCTGATCCCCATTCAAGTCAGAGTCTTTGCATCTCTCAGATATATGATAGTTAATGATCAAAGGATCATCCTTGGTTGCCCTAGCCTTATCCTTAATATGTTCATAAATTAGCAGAATGAGTCCTTGGTGAGCTAAAGGATAGGAATTAGGCTTTTTAGCATAGTTGGCAAGGCTCTCATTTAGAGAGGATGCTAAATAGAAGGGCAAGGACATTTTAGCCCCATGACGGAAATGGTTTAGGATAGTGAAATGATAGTTATAAATTTTTGTAAATCCACAGTCAAATATTCCATTAAAGCCCTAAGAACTTTTTGCCAGAAAGGCTTTACCTGCTGGGGAGTGTAGTAGGAGATGTTGTCCTTCTTCGCAAGCTTGCCCTTCTCATCCTCCATCTTTAGGAAATTTTTGAAAGCCTCAGCTGCATACTTCCAATCCCTGTAGAATTTAGTCCCCTCCATCTTGAGCCCCGTGACCTCTGCAATCAAGTTTTCATCGATTTGCCAAATCTCCCCAAACAGGGTAGCTCTGTTGTTACTCCAACTTTTAGCAAAACCGTAAGACACAAAGTTTCTGCTTTCGTGAAGCTTTTCCATATAATCAGTGAAGCTGTGTCTGTGGAGCCTTCTCCAGACCTTTCTTTCACTCTTCCAATTCTAGCATCCTAGAAGCTCGTTCCTATTTAGGTTATCACCCATTCTGAGCTCCAAGTTAAGATACCCACTGCTGTAGTTCTCAATCCATAGATAAAACTCTGAAAACTTGTTATTTCTGGATTTCCCATGTAAAGACTCTTTAGTAGTTTTGAAGTTGCTGCTTATGTCCGCATGAACCCAGCTATTATTACTATAATCTTTCACACACATGATCTTGGATATGATGCTGAGAAACACTCATAATCTGACAGTTAATTCGCCCCCAAAATCTATCTTTGGAACTCATTCCCCAGAAATTAATCATGAGATTAACTTGACACATTGATGCGATCAAAGTATAATTTCTCTTTAACCTCCCGTTTGATGTGAGTTTCTCCAATGTATTTGACATCCTTCTCCAAGTTGACCCCTTCATTGGCCAGGATATCCGCAACCTTATTGCCCTCTCTAAAGGTATGAGTTATACTAATGCTAACAGAGTTATTTAGAATATCTTTAGCATTTTTAATTAAATTGGTAATATTCCAGGAAATAGAACTTGTACCTTTGAGGGCTTGTATGATGTTTGAAGAGTCCCCTTTGAGCCAATTTTTTTTGAATTTAAATTCCTGAGCTGGCTAGAGGCTCTTTAGCATTGCCAGAGCTTCAGCCACATGGTTATTTTGGACCCCAAAAGGAGAAGCAAAAGAATAAATGCAAATTCCTTGAGCATTTCTAATAACCCCTCCTCCACCAGCCTTTCCAGGGTTCCCTTTAGCCGCCCCATCAAAATTAACCTTTATCCAGTCATATTCAGGAAACCGCCATACAATGTTATCTCTCTTATTCTTATTTTCCAATCTGTAGACCTTATGCATAAGGTTCCATTCAGTAAGGATGTCTCTTTCCATATCATTCATATCAGTAATAGACCATTGGTGATGATTCTTGTGAGGAATGTTGATGTTCTCCTTTATAGCCATGCATATTTTTTCAAAGACCACCTGAGTATTACACTTAACTTCCCTAAATATCCTATTATTCCTTTCTTTCCAAATGCCCTAGCAGATCATGGGGAGGGTCAAAGACCAAAGGTTCTTCATGATTTGGCATTTGGTTGGAAAATTCCATTGCCAGATAATATCCTTGATGCTCTTGTTCATGACCCAATTAACTTTCCATTTTTCCCACATTTTGCACCAAATATCTCAAGTAAAGGAGTAGTGAAAAAAGAGATGATCAACTGATTCTCCCTCCTTCTGGCATAGCTCACATCTATTAGGGAATTTGAAACCTCTTTGGATTAAATTGTCATGAGTAAGGGTGCTATTATGAGAAGCAAGCCAAAAGAAAATGTTGACTTTAGGGATCAGAATGTTGTTCCAAACTTTACTCCAAATTGGATTGCTGGTTTGAGAAAAGGTGTTTTTATAGGCGGAGTTGTGATTATTAATTAAATTATAAATTCATTAATTGGTTTATAAAGTTTATTAATATTAACTTAAATTAATAGATGGCATTACTATTTAAATATAATTGCATATTTAATTATTGAAGGTTATTATTTATTAATATTATATTGTGGATCATATTATTTGGCATTTATAATTATGCATGAAATATTATTTATCTATTATTATATTTTATGTGTATGTGGGAGATATTAATGGCTTTGAGTTTAAATTATTATTGGTCAAAGCATTTATATGTATCCATACATTTAATTATTTGTTTGTTTATTTATTTATTTATCCGTTTATTTATTGTTGGGTTATTTATTATTTATTTAATTATTTATTTGCTTTATTGTTTATTTATATATCTATTTATTTATTGGTTATTTATTTGTTTTTATTTATTTACTTACCCCTTGTTATGATTGGCCCTTTTGGGAATTGAATTTGTGGGATAATATTATTTAATTATTTATTTATATTTTTTGTGGTTTAATATTTATTGGGCTTTTGAATTATTTATTGTATTTATCAGCCCTTTCTATTTTATTTATTATTTATTATTGTTTATTTTTCCTACCCATTTATTTATTTATTTATTATCTTACCTACCATCTCTTATTATTGGTTTTGAGTTTGGAGATTGTAATAATATTATTTTATATTATTGTTGTTTTAATTTTTGAGATGGTTGGTATGAAATATTATATTTTGAATTATTTTGATTGGTTGGAGAAGTTGTATAGTTTTTGATTAATTTCTATTTATTGTGAGATTTGAGTTTGTTGTGTGTGTGGCTTGGTTGGAGAATTTTCTAAGAATTATTGATTTGGCTTTTGGAGCTTGGCTTGGATTTGCTTGAGGTTGCGATTTTGTTGGTGGATTCAAGATTTGGCTTGTTGCTTCTACAACAATTTTGCATTCCATAACTTCTAATCTCTAGGTTGGATATTTTAAATCATTCTTATGTATTTTGATTTGAAAATATTGAATTCTTCATGTCTGTGAAAAATATATGGCTAATGTATTCACTGGGATTTTATTCTTGATTTTGGTTATTGAGAATTTTGGTATTTGGATTCGCGTGCCTATGTATTATCGTGAATGATTTTATCCCTGTGATGTTGTATGCTTGATTTATCGATTTGAGATGACTGATTGCACTATTGGATTGAGAAAGATGGGAAATGCCTTGTTGTTATTCTTGGGGCTCTTATTGGATGCTTTTGATAATGATAATCTTGATATTTGATGATTCTTGGTTGCCTATGAAAAGCTATGCATTGACATATGCTATTCATGTCTTGAAGATTATCATTTGATTAATTAAACCTTGTTCATCTGGTTATGTTGCATTGAGAGCCCTTATTATGTTATGTTTTGTAAGTGTTCCACCCTAAAGGTCTAGGTGCATGTTAGGGGGAGTGGGCTTCCAAGTGAGTGACTAGGATTGCGTGGAGTAGACAACAAGGTTACTCGGAGTCTAGATTATCATAATATCTCATTGGGAGTTTATGCTTTGTAATCAAGTGATCATCTAATTAATAATTCAAGGGGTTTGGGTAGAATAGTTCATCTTAAGATATGAAATAGTTGGTGCCCCCTTTGCCTTTCCCAGTGGTAGAGATTCGAGATAGAATTGGGAAGGCCTTGGTAACCCAGGTAAGCTAATCTCCCTTACTCCATAAAGGTTGAGATTGATCCGTATGTGCATCTAGGATGGCTTGGACAAGTGCCTAAGTTCCCATTTTTTGCATGTGATGACACTCTTTTCCCTACATGTAGGTCCCAGTGTGTTGAGTCTTGATTTAATGAGTTACCTCTGAAGGTTTCGTATTGAAGATTTTATGATTTGAATTATTGCACTTGTTTTGTATTGGTATTTCCTCTGGTTGTTAGGTGTCAGCCTAGATCTAGAGTGTGAGTGGGATCTTGTGTCATCTCCTAGCACGGGGGGTGGTTCCTTATAGTTCCACATGGTCGGGTGGTATGATGCCTTCTTCCATTGGGATGTTCATCATTGGATGTTTTTTCATGGATGTGGATCTCTTATCTCTTCATCTTGGATGGTTATGTATAGCATATGAATGCATATGATTCATATGGCATGTATATGTATTTGTATTTGAGAGCTACACTCTTTGATGTAAATGGATAGTGTATTCATGTAAACTAGAAGATGATATTAGGTGAGCATAAAGATGTATCATGTGTTTCTTGTGATTGATTCATTAATGGAAAAAATGGAATTGGCTCTATGGATATGCATTTAGTGTTGTATGTATATCTATTATGGTTAAAGGAATGGATTAATAATGTGGTAATTAGTATTGGTAATAGATTATGATGTTAGAAATGAGTAAGTGATTAGGATTAGGAACATTTGGTATTGGTGCTTTAAAATGAACCTAATGGGGTTAGTTGGTAGTTGCATTGATGAAGATCACACTTATGATAGATAGATTAGAAATTATCTTGCATATGTGCATGGAAAGAATAATTGATAATAGAAGTAGTGTGAATTTGATTAGTTGTGATTATGATGTTGTTGCTTATGATTAGTAGTGTAAGTAATGATGTTGAGATACCCTAGGGAAGATAGATGTTGTGTTGTGTTTTATTTCTGCTTGCGTATCATGTTTGGTGATTATGTTCATGATGGCTAATTGTATATCATGTTAATGGATGTTAGATGCATATGAGTAGTTAGTTGATTATGTTGCATTAGTAGATGTTTAAAAATATATATATCTTTGTTTTCATGATAGTTGGTTAATTTGTCTAAGCTATTTTGGCAGGCATTACAGAAGAGTGAAAAAGAGGTGTTGGATAATGGATTGGGTGTTGGAAGACTTGTGCATGAGTGGAGGAAAATTCTAGAAATGTCATCACTGACACACACCTTGAGGGATGGTGGAGTAATGGAGGAAAAGTGAATTTTGAATTTTGTGATTTTGATGGGAGAATGGCTATGGATTTTGGGACATAAGGACCCAAAATGGATTTGGAAGGTTGAAGACATTTAGAAGGAGGGATAACAATTTTTGCATGCCAAATTTGATTTTTCTTTGGGATGTTCTTCAAGGAGCCACTTGGGAATCCATATGGTTTTTGACTTTTCTTTATTTTGTAGTTTCTTCTAACACATTTCTTGTACAAGTGACTTAGGAACCCATAATGGCTTTTGACTTTCCTTTCTTTTTTTAAATGGGCCTTTTGGATAATCATTTCTCTTTCTTTTTTTATCATATTATGTTTTGGTCTTTTATGTTGATCCTTAGGTATATGTGGATTGTTGGACTTATGGATTTTATGCTTGGCATCCAAATTACTTGGAAGAGGAATGGAATTTATGGATGGATAGGAATTATATGAAGGCATTCTAGATGTATGGAAGGTTCTCAAAGATGTGTGCCTTTGTTGATCTTGGTCTATAATAAGATATGTCTATTGTGAGCTGGTGGATGGAAGAAAGTATGGACCTAAGATGGATGGAAAGGATGAAGGATTTGATTTTGGGATATGAGGATCCAAAATGGATTTGAAGGGCGAAGAATGTGCGTGTTTGGACTTAGATGGATGGATGTGGGATTAGTAGGAGTATCAATATCTTAAGAGTGATCTATGTAGCCAAGGCCATGACAAACGATATTTTCTTTGATATGGAGGGGTTCTAAAATGCCTTGTTCATGTAAGCCTAACCCTTTGCCTTGATAATGCATTCTTTGACAAATCTTTTTTACCAATGGGGTACTTTTTATTTTTGAAACAAGAAGAAAGTATATTTTGAGAAGAATATGGTATGGAAGAAATTATAGGCTTGTGGAGTAAATCGGATCAGATAAAGGTGGAGGAACCCATTTGATATTTAAGGGGTTCATGAACAACTTGCACAATGGTGTTGGGATCATGAGGGGGACTAGGAGGATCGATGGGATCATCTAGTGAGATGTAATATTGTGAGGGACATGGAGGATTAAGACATGGAGATGAAGGAATGGAGTGTCATGCCCACATTTTAACGTGTGAACACGACACAACTCCAAATTTTTTTTTGACTTTTTACTCAACATTGACGTATTCACTTGAAGATAAGATGATTAATACCATACCAAGATATAAAGTAAGGAATGAAACACCAAGGTTCCACTCATTACGTGCATGAATTGAGTTCAACCAATAATTAATTTGATCTATATCTTACTTGTATTAGTACAAGTGGGCATAATTCCACTAACCCAATAATCACAACATTTAAATTAAATTAATCAATCAAGTACTATTGGTTCTTTAACATATAAATCACTCTCATATATAAATAATAACCCATAATTAAAACTTGATTGTGGAGCTATTTCATTGGCACAACTCATTAATTTAGTTAAATAAACATAATTCATTTAATTGTTGTAATATTAATTAGTACCAAAATATGGAAGCCTAAATAATTATAGGAACTGTCTAACACTTGGATAATCATCTTCACCTATTATTTGACTGCTTAACTATAAATCACATTTAATTCATTAATTTTTAATACTTCTCTCTAATAATTTTAAGTACAAGAATAAAGGCTATATACTGTTTAAATATTTGAAGGTCATCCTCAAGTAAATATAAAGTACCTAATTTTAAAATTACTGGGGAATTGTTAAAGTCTTTAAATTATTGAATATTGCAAAGGGCCATAGGATAATGCTTTCAATTAGGGCTATTAGAATTTACCTCAAAGAGTTTTTCTAATACTTTCTTTGATGATATATCTGTGGGGTTTACATAGTTAGATCTTAATAAACTTTGACCTATGTAGGCCTGTACTTTTTTGGTACCTTGAGAGTGACCTTGAACACCCATTAAAAAGGTTTTTGAATCGGGAATGCATCTAATATAGCCTTGCACTTTATAATACATTGAGGCACTTTTTATATATTTTCTATGCTTTTACAAGTATAAGTCTTATACACAAACAATAATTTTTATGATCACTTTCATATTACATAATTCATTCAAGTGCTTGATCTAACATATTTTAACTATTAGAATTAATTTGATAGAATTCATCAAGTTCTTATTCTTCTATATGGACTTACTCTAGCTATTGTTCTTATCAAATATAATAGAATATTTATGTGATTCTATTTTATTTTGAAGCTCACCATATACTACTTAAAACCCACATCTACACCTAATTGAAAAGATAATATCCATACTAATAATGTGCTCGATTATGTTATAATTTTTCCTCACTAATAACTTACAAAGATAGCTATAAACATGTTGTTCCTTGCATACACATCCATTTTCCCCCAAAATAAAGATGAATCTCTTTATTTCTTTTCAAGTTTATTGATAAAATGTTTTGCTATATTTAAGTGTTCTAGTAATCCTTGGTTCTTGATGACTTTATTAGCATTGTAAGATATAACTTTAATATTTTTCTAATATGAGGTATTAGTTTTATGCTATCAAGATGTGACTTAGGTTCTCATATCCTCCACTTGTTTTTATTTTCTTTCTTATCTAATCTCTTGCGATGCCCAAACTTTTGGGTAAAAACGCAACAACAAAATTTTTAAATAACACTAAATTATTTGATGTTCTACACTCAAAAAGATGTGTTAACTTAATTTGTTTCACTAAAAAGGATATCCTAAGTGTCAATTAGAAAGAGTCTCTAATGCGAGTGATAAATCATTAGTTTAACTAGAAGGTTTAGAACTTTTTCCAAGCATTTAATAATCAAAATTGATTAAATTCTATCAAAGTGTTGAAATCCATCCAATTAATCTTGAATATAATTCCTAATAAATTATATTTTAATTACTTGGTATTTACAATAATTCTCATTAACTAAAGAAAGTTAAATTATTCCTATAAGGTCAACACAATTTTTATAATTAATTAGCTCACCCAATTCAATCTTCAATTTTAATTATATTAGGAGTTAATATTATTTCCTTATAATTTTTAATAATTTCAAAATTCATAAAATTAATATTAATAAAAATACATTGTATTAATAATAATTAATTGAGCCAATAAATATAAGATTTTCAAAACGTCTTTGAAATTAACTAACTCATTAATAATATTGTCTAGCAATTAAATCTTCCATTAATGATGAATTAAATCCCCCTCAAAGATTTAATAATCATTTACAAATAAATTACCCTCTTAAGGATTTAAATATTCATTTATAATTTAAAATACCCTCCCTAACACTACAAGACCAACATCTATTAATACCCATTAAAAATATCCAAATCAAACTAATTTCCTATTGGATTAAATGAACCCCTCGACGTTATAAATTTTACATGATTTAAAATGGGGTCTTTTCTCCATTCACTTTAATTTGAATTTCAAAACCCCTTTATAATATTTTATCCTTTTATTTCAAAATCATGTGGGAATAACCCTATTTAGGGTTTCCCTCTTTTTTAAACATATCTAACTCTACTCTTTTCTTATTCTCCATTTTAGACTAACCCTAATTTTAAAACTATATTTTATTTAACCCCTCTAGGGTTTCAACTAGAGTACTATATGAGATGAGTTCATCTCATTTCCTACTCTTTATTTTTTTATCTCCCCTAACCCTAATTTTGGGTTAGGGTTTGTTGTATGAATTTTAGTTTTATTATTTATTTTTTATTAGCAGGTTAGATTATTGCAGGTTTAATGGTGGTCTTGTAGGGTTTCCTATTTGTTTGGTCGCATTATACACCCACAGGCCATGAAGTGAAGGAAAACAGAGTGGGGTGCTTAGGGAGTGGCACCTGCCACATACTGTGGCGGCACCATAGTGTATGGCGCCCACCACAGACTGTGGCGGTTCCACAGTATGTGGCGTTCACCACAGGCTGCGGCAGTGCCACAGTATGTGGCGTTCACCATAGGCTGCGACAACGCCACAGTATGTGGCGTTCACCACAGGCTGCGGCAGCGCCACAACATGTAGCGACCACAGCCTTCCACCACCGCTTCGCCAAGTTTGTTTTTTATTTATTTAAGGGTTTTGATATGTGTGTGTGTGTGTGTGTGTGTGTGTGTGTGTGTGTGTGTAAGAATATATACACAAACTATATACATTGTTTCATAGACAGGTTATTTAGTAGCATTTTTATCCAGATTTGCATGTTAGCAGTATTATTATTTTATTAAAATATAATGTGTGTGTGTGTGTGTGTATATATATATATATATATATATATATATATTCTCAAAGAAGGTCTCACTGAATATTTTCAGAATAGTATATTATAATAGTATTGATTTTCTTTTCTTTAAAACTAACTAGAAATATAACTTAGTGTACATAATGAATAAACACAAAATTTAAATATGAAATTTAACTTTCTGATTTTACAATCTGCTAAATAATTCTTACTGCTGCAAATTTACTACTAGAACCTTTAAACATAAGAATATGCTCGAATAAATAAATGAATTGCAAGTATATTTATTCAACACTGCATATTTAGATTTTATACTAAGTAGGTTTACACCACAAAACTAAATATAGAGATAAAACTACGTTATATTAAAATGTATTGCTACTCATTTCTTTTTTTTTCAATAGACATTATAGCTGAAAATAAACTTACATCTCTTTACTCCTTTCATGATAATAAATAAACAATATAGGATGGAATACATTTCGTTTCTTTATATTTCTACTTTACAACAACAATAATAAAATTACAAACTTTCAAGTCTCTCTTTTGTTTAACAATAAAAGCAAGAATAAGGAGCTTTGTTACAACACTTCTTTTCAGAATTTCAAATAAATCTAATACGAGAAATATAAATCCTAATATGAACATTTGGGTACACTTGCAATCACTTTAATAGCCACTCAAGGAAAAATAGCAAATTGCAGACCTGCAAATAAAATTTGATATGACCATGGAGGCTCACCTCCCAACCTAGGCCTACAAGAGGCCACCCCCAAGCTAGGAGAACCAAGAACCAAATGAGACACTCACACACACAAAACACAATATAAGAAAATAGATTTTACAAAGACTCGTTTCAACAATGAACTCCCAACCCAAGGCTTGTGCATAATCACCATGTGACTCAAAACGATGGGGTGAAGGTGGACCAAGATCTAAAGGGAGAAATGCAAATAACCTTTACATTCAAATGTCTTCCCAAGGATAAAATATCCTCCTACTTAGTCTCACACATGACCAAAAATATACCTTATGACCCCCAAAGGCCTCAAGCCTAAACTCCCCTTATGACCCCCAAATTTTATACAAAAAAAATAGCAGCAAAGATCCTAGATACATGTTTATCCCTCTCTTCCAAGAAGAGAGACTCTACACCCAAAGATTGTCCTAAACTCTTCACCCCAAGAATACTCTTCCCTCTCAAGGGTGAGTTTAGTCTTGACTCCCATGAATATATTTACAAGAAAGCTCAAATAGAAATCAACATATTATAACTTAAAACAAAGTTCAAGATTTTGAAGCACACTCAACAATCAAGAAACAAAACCAGATTTACATACAACCATATGAATGCATCTAAGCTATAGAAGGAATAACACCAACCTTATCTCTTGCCAATAGAGGCGCCCAATTCCCTTACAATCCTCTAACTTAGCCAAATTCTATTCTAAAACTTTAAATTCAATACTCAAAATTTTGTCTCTAAGATTGAAGAGTGGGTGATCAAAGTCCCAAGTTTGAAAATCTCTCCTATGTAGGCTCTCCTCACACCTTCCAACTTCCTTGGAAAGGATGTGAGTTCCCACAGGTTGCTCTTCCCAACCTCTTACATGGTTTCTAAAAATAGAAACTAAAAAAGGTAAGATAAAGTGGGGAAGAGCAACTATCACTAAAATGGAAGGTTGTCTACCTAAGAGTCAATCTTCAAAAAGTTCAATTTTCGTCCATCTTGGAAAACCCACTTTTGAAGTGACTCCACAATCACATGTGAGTGGTCACATGTCTAAAAATGACCCTTACCCATAGGTATATCATATGGGCCTTCAAAAATGACCTAAACTCAACTATAGGAGTTAGTTTGACCCCCTAGAAACCCACATAAAGTTTGTTTACGGATCAAACTTGATTTGACCATACTAATGGCTCTCTAACCAAGTTATCTTTTGGGACCACACTATGATATTTGAAAAATGAATTGGGTTTAACAAATTCCCTCCAAAGGACATGTCATTAACAACTCACACACATCACAAGTGTCAAGTGACACCATAAAATACACATCACTAAAAATACACTTGGCATGTCCTTTTTGGGAATAACACATTAACAATTACAAATATGAATTTACACTCAAACATGACTATTATGAAATTAAATACATCATATATGAGGTGTAGTCTCTCCAAATAGACAAACCTTGGCTTCACTATTTCACATAGGTTTAATCTTAGTTCTCCGTAAAATTACATGGTCACATGGATTAATTTCCTGCACATCTCATTTCACACATCAATAGTCCAAAACCACATGCAGATATATGTATATGAAAGGCAATACACATATAACATCAATTTCACAACATCTCATCAATAGATCCAAATCAAAAGAAATAGAGATAGTATCCAATTAATATTTTTTCTAGCAATTCCATTTGAAATCAATTACTAAATTGCATCATCATATAAATCAATTTTCAATAAGACATGTATAAATGTATCATATCATCAACATAATAAGTATTGAAATCAATCAAAGATGGAATACATCATATCCCATGATATCAAATCACTTGTCAAATAGTATCTAAATCCATAATGCATCAAGATAATATATTAAATAATAAGTCTAACATGAAAATTAGAGAAGTGCTATGATAGGCTTGGGGTAGGGCCTCACATCTCTATGTTACTATCATTATAATTCTCAATTTGAGTGTTTAATGATATTTTTTATGTAATACATTACTATCATTCATACATTAGAAAAGTCTCTTTGAGTGTTCATCATGATATTAACCCCTTTAAACTCTCATGAATCCATTAAATATTCTTGGAAATATCTTGGACTTGTTTTGGAGTATCTACAACCTTAAAAAACCTCCTTGAAGCATTGAAACCCTTTATTATCTTTCAAAATAATATTTCGTACCAATAATTTAAATTTAAAGGATGGCAAAAGGTTGTTTATAATGAACTCTTGAACAAGGATAGCCTTCCTTCAATGTCCCCATTATATTCCCTTTAGTAGATTATTAATTACCTTATTTATTTTTTAATACTTTTGGGGATAAAAATTGATAGCTTGGTATGTGTTGAAAACCCTCACCAAGCTATCATTATAGAGCTATAGTTGTCAAGCAAGAACCATAACCCTTGTAAAATCTATATGAGATATTTTTTTTAATGTGTAACACCTACTACAAGGTCCAACACATGTGATATATGATATTAACCTCTCCCCCCCCCCAAAAAAAAAATAAAAAAATAGTTGTTGCAAGGGAAAACTACTTTTAAATTACTATGTGCAATTAGTGTTTCTGATTATAAAGCAGCCAAAACTGGGGGCTGACCCGAAAGAGACAGGATACCAACACACACACCATAGATAAGAAATAGTTAACCAATCCCTACTCTAGTAATAAAAAACAAAAATTACCTGCCGCTATTGGATAACCCGAGATCTAAACCAATCTCGTCCAATAAGTGCCATAACTAGCAGTAAAACATCATAATGTCAATACTATAAAAACTGTTAATAGTAGCAATATTACCATGGAACCAGGCATTCCAGTGACAAAAATTATAGCAAAAAGGAAGGAAATAAACCATACAACCTAATTATTAGCACCCATGTGCTTAGAGAGCATAAGCCTTGTCCAGTCATCAGCCAGGAACTGGAACAGTTCCTTAGTAGTGTCGCTTTCCAGCCCATCCAGATAGCCTTATCTTGGTGGAGAAAGCACAGAGAGGTAGCCGATGAGTGCATCACTTTGACAATGAATTTCCCAATTTTGTTGACATAGGACTCCAAGTGCTCCAGCTTTTTCTTAACACCATTTAAATCTTCAGAGATAGCACTGCACCCCAAACACTGCACCACCTCTTCCTTCTCCCCTTCTTCAGAAGCAGTCTTCCCACCATCAAAATGTCTACCATCCCCCTCAGAGGTGTGGGGCAAGGAAGTGTTAGAATGAGGAGAGGTGTTCTTGATATCCTCCTTGATGGTCTCTAAGTTGAGGACATTAGTGCCCAAATTGGAGGAATCTAAGCCCTCTGTGGCCTCCAAATCCTCCTCCCCCTTCTCACTTTCCGCTTTCTCATAATCATCCTCTTCTTCATTTGCATAATTATTTCTCACGACAATTTGCTCCATACGGGATTTGTATCTATGGGATGTACATGGGGTGATACCCTCCTTCGCATCAAACTCAACAAGGAGGATTTTGGGCTCCTTTCCGAGTTTCTTGGAGGTGGGTTTCATAGCAGAAGGGTTGCATTTATTTTTTTCCCCAATTTTGAGGGGGCAGGGGGGCTTGGTTAGGGGATTAACAAGGATTCATTGCCTTTTTCAAAGACTTTTTGAGGCCTTTTTTAGAGCCTTCAGGGGGACCCTGAATGGAGGGGGCGGGTTGAACCAAGATAGGTTTAGGGGCAAAGGGCCTTGTGAAAATTGTAAAGCCTAAACATTAGCCCCTAGTGGAGGATGGTAAAATTACCCTCTTGACTCATACAATTGTGGACATCTTTGATAGTAGACTCACGAGCATGCAGCAGAAAGAAAGGAAAAGAATTGGTGTCATGATTGTGAAAGTGGTTGAACAACGGGAAGTGATAATAGTAGAACACACCATACCTTCCCTCGAGGGTGAATTATTTCATTATGATTTTGCAAACCTAATCCCACGGGTAGGGTAAACATTCCTTGTTGAAACCCCCACGCATTCTAATCAGTTCCTCACGCTTTTTGAAGAAGCGGTTCATGTTGTTTTCATTCGCAACCCTGCTGGTTTTGTTCCATTTCCTGCCCTCAGTAGAGAGACCTGTAGCCTGGACAATAACTTCCTCACTAATTTCAAATGAAATGTCCTCCATGACCACCCTCTTGTCTTTCAAACTATTGACAAATTGCATGGAGAAGTTTTTGTCAAATCACTTCATGGCTTCCATGAACGGGATGATTCCTCCTTCTTTAGCATACATCCAAATGCACAGGTCATTGCAAAAATAGTCATCAATAATGTCCGGTTCTACCTAGACTAAATCCCCTCCCATGATAGCTTCCTCCAGAGTGAAGTTGAGATATAGCACAAGCCTAAAAAGAGAAATACAGAGGAGAAAACTAGAGCTGGAGTTAAGAAAAAAAAATGGTAACTAGTCAAAATATTGTGCAAGGTGTAATGATTATTTTTGGTGGTGTTTCCCAAGGCATGCATCTGCTAGCTCTGGGAAGCATGTGAAGGGATACCTCTTGATATCTCTGCCAACTTGCAAAGATCGTCATTATGGCAAGTTCTAAGTTTCCAGCTAAGGTAATAATTAGAGTCCTTGCTATGATTAATGATCAAAAGTTGGCACTCCAACCCATCGACGACACAAAAATAGGTGGCCAGCCAAGTCAGCATCTAGAAAAGAAGGTGGGGACCATGAGAAGCTAGCATGGCAAATCCCGCCCAATTTAAATTTAAATTTCTCGCCAGCAGCGTAGCATAGCAACTAACCCGAAGAAACCTGTTGAGGAAAAGAAAGTGGCACTTCATTGATGGATAGAGGAGATTTGTTCATTCCTAATAAGGTCCTTCTGATTGTCAGTGAGAGAATCTAGGTGCCTCCAGCACCTCTTACCTTTTATCTCCAGTCCCGTCGCAGCCAGTGAGTCCACCACCAAATTCCCCTCTCTATAGATATGCTGAATTTGAAATTCCTCCAGCTAGACAATCATGGACCAAATGTCCTTGATGACATTTTTTATCCTCCAGCTGATCCCTGAAACACCTTTAGTAGCCTTGATAATCAGTTTAGAGTCCCCTTCAATGGTCAATCTTTTGATATTGGTGCCAAGAGCCAGCTTAAGCCCCCAAAATAGAGCAAGGGCTTCAACCATGTTGCTTGAGACAGAGTCAAAATTTCCTGCATAGGCCAAAACCAAGTTGCCCAAGTTGTCCCTGATAATTCCTCCTCCTACCACTGAACCACTATGAACAACACCATCAAAATTGAGCTTGAGACAAGGGGGGGGAGGTATTGACCATTTGGTATTAAGCCTCTCCATATTTTTCAAATTGTCATATCAAAGGAAGCTATCTGGCAATTTCCATGTTTTAATCCACCTTTGATCCAAAGCCATAGAGGTAGATTGTGGAGTTTTCCACTTACTGATGAGGGTGTTCTCCCTGAGGTACTTCTCAGCTATGTCAGTCACCGTATCAACCGAGCTTCTTGTGTCATGGAATATCCTATTATTTCTTTCCTTCCAGATATGCCAACAGACATGGGGAGGAATGAGTCTCCAAAAAAGTTTGACTGGCGGGTGTGCAGAGGGGCACTTCCAGTTGTTGATAAACTGCTGCAAGTCTTCCAAGAATGTCCAAGCCAAATTAAATTTTTGTAGAACTTTGTACCAAACCCCGGAAGCGAAGGGGCAATGAATGAAGAGGTGATTTATGCTTTCCTCAGCACAATTACACATGACACATTTGTTGGCAAGCGTAAATCCCCTCCTCTTCATATTATCAATAGTAAGGATCTTCCCATGAAGGGCCATCCACCAAAAGAAGTTAATTTTAGGGATGAGCTGAGAGTTCCAAACTTCTTTCTAGCTAGAGCAATCATTGAAGGAGGAAACCAAGAGATTGTAGGCCTATTTAACACTGAAAGACCTTGAGGGATTAGCAGTCCAAACAAGTTTATCAGTGTGAGTGAAACAGGGGATTCTGATCCCCTGTAGAAGGGATTGCAGCTCTTCAGCCAAATGAATCCATTTGGGGGTGTTTCCCAGACTATCAACAAGCCTTAACCAACAGCAGGAGGGAGAGATGTAGTTTATCACAAGGGAGCCAAATGAATCCTTGAGAGTTAACATGAGGCAACTGAACTAGGAGGAGGCAAGGGGTCTATCACCAATCCAGTTATCCTCCCAAAATCTAATTTTCTCACCATTCTTGACACTTTAGAGCCTGCTTGAGAAGTTTCCTGTTCTTAACAAAGTTGTTCCATATTTTAGACCCAGGAGGGAGATCATTGGTAGAGAGGAGGGAGGGGAAGGGGGTGTGATTGAAGTACTTGGCCCTCATAATCATGCTCTGATCAGTTTTGCCCTTCATAAGGATCCATCTGATTTTAGTCAACAAGGCCTTATTCAGATCAAAGATTTTTCTAATCCCAAGGCCACCCATGACCTTTGATTTGTACATCTTCTCCCAGTTGACTAAGCTAATTCTATCCTTCTCCTCCAATCTCATCCACAGAAAGCTTCTTTGGATTCTCTTGAGTTTCTCATCCATAGAATTGGAAATCTTGAAAAGAGAGAGAAAGTAGACCGGAACACCTTGAAGAGCCAGGAGATGGAATTTACCCGCACTACTCAGAGTTTTTCCAGTCCAGCCAACAAGTTTCTTTTGCATTCTTTCTAGGATTGATTCCCAAAAGTGGGAGGTGACCTCCTTGATAGTGAGGGGGAGACCCAAGTAGGAATCACAGAGATCATCAACACTACATCCAAGGATTTGAATAAGTTTACCCTGGATAATTCCGTCTATGTTAAAGAAATAAACCTTTCTCTTGCAATAGTTAATTAGTTGACTAGAGGCAAGGGCATACTCTTCTAGCAGATGTTTCCATTCTTTAGCCTCTATCACAGACGATAGGCTGAAAAGGAAGGTGTCATCCATAAATTGTTGCATAACCATAGGAGCTAGTGTGGAAGCAACCTTTACCCCCAAGATTCTATTGGTCCTTATCAGATTGGAGAAATTCCTACTCAAGACTTCAGCTACCATAATGAAAAAATAATGTGAGAGAGGGTCTCCCTATCTTAGCCCCTTCCCAGCCTTAAAGAAGCCCCATGGGGTGTCATTGACAATCACTGAATAGTGAACACGTTCCACCACCACCCTGATAATATTGATAAATCTTTCCTAGAATCCCATCTTAGAAAGGACCGCATACAGGAATTTCCAATTAACTTTATCATAAGCCTTAGAGATGTCAAGTTTGAGAGCCACACCTGGGTTGTGACTTTTGTCCATGGAGTGAATGACCTCATGAGTAGTAATGACAACATCAAGAATCTGCCTGCCTAGAACAAAGTCTCTTTGAGAGGGACTGATGCATTTATCAAGGAGGGGTTTGATTCTATTGACAATAACTTTAGAGAAAATTTTATAAACTGAGTTACATAGGCTGATGGACTGATAGTCAGTCATGAGTTTTGAATCAGGAACTTTGGGCACCAAAATAATGAAAGTGTTATTCAACTTCTTCTTAAGTTTACCAGTGCGAATGAAGTCCCTAGTAGCTTTAGTTAGATCATACTTCACAATTTCCCAGAAAACCTGGAAAAAAGCAGGGGGGAAGCCATCAAGACCAGGGGCCTTAAAGGCAGCCATAGCAAAAACTGCTTCTTTAACTTCTTCTTAAGACACACGGCTTATCAACAACACATTATCAACCTCATCCAGGACTTGAGGGATGAGGCTAAAGATTTTATCACTGATCTTAGTAGGTTCCCTGACCCTATCATTCGAGTAGGCATTAGCAAAGTGAAGGGAAGCCCATTGACCAATTTCATTATTCCCCACCACTTCCTCATTTCTGTTATTGAGAATGGAATGGATAGTGTTCCTCCTTTTATGCTTTGAGTTCGATCTATGAAAGAAGGAGGTGTTCCTGTCCCCCTCAGTTAACCATTGGATCTTGGATCTTTGCTTCTAGTAAATTTCTTCTAGATTCATGATTTCTTTCCATTTGTGTCTCCATCCCTCCTCCTCGGTATGAGTGTCCATAGAGGAAGTCTCCTCTGCAATGGTCCTCTGGAGGCAATCCAAATTAGTTTCAGCCTCATTTTTTCTCTTGAAGATATCCCCAAAGGAAGAAAGACTCCAAGATTTCACCTCCCTTTTGATAATTTCCAACTTTTTATAAATTTTGAACATAGTCATACCTTGGACAGGGGAGTTCCACCAGTTTTGTATGCATTGTTTGAATTCTGGATGGGAGTGCCACATGATCTCATACCTAAAGGGTGAGGGACCAAAGGTCAGCTTGTCAACCCAAGATAGGAGGATTGGGGAGTGGTCAAAGATAGTGCGCGGGAGATGTAAGAGAGAGGAATTAATTCCAATGTTCCACTTGGAAGAGATCAAAAACCTATCCACCCTGACCTAAATTAGATTGGAGCATTTCCTATTGTTAGACCAGGTGAAAGGGTTCCCTTGAAGGTCAAGCTCAAGTAACTCATTATTTTTGATGAAGTCAGCAAAGTCAAGCATGCTCTCACTGTAGTCTGTTAGACCTCCTATCTTCTCAAAAGGATAAAGGGGGATGTTGAAATCCCTAGCTAACATAAACAAATCTTCCTTATTGTTAGTCAGGAAGGTAGTGATTTCCTCTAGATCAAAACCCAGTAATGTCTAGTATTAGGAGCATAAATGTTAAAAAAAAACTAAGAGAAGTTATTCATAGTGAACCTGGTGGAAAGAAAGTTGTGAGAAGACCCAACCACAAAACCATCCAGCTTGCTCTTATTCCAAAGGGAAGCAATTCCTTCTAAGGCACCTTCCGCCTCTCCATAATGAAAGGCAACACCCAACCATAAATTGTCAACAAGCCTAGCAAAATTTTGGTAATTCACTTTCACCTCCTAGATTAGGATAACATCAACTCTATTGGTGAGTATGCATCTCTTAAGAGCATACTGCTTTTGGGGGTTGTTTAAACCCCTTAAGTTCCATGAGAGGAACTTCATTTCTTGCCCTTCTGTGTTTTCTCCAGGGTTAATTGCCTTCCACTAGCAATTTCCCTTGCCATTACCTTAGTTCTGAGGGTCCTCTCAGAGGGTTTGTCTGGTTTAGGGTCATTTCCCACATCCGCCTTCTTATTTCCTCTAGTTTTTATTTTCGATTCCTCCCATTCCCCCTTTTCCTTATCTGTCAGTGAAGATAGGGTAGAGCGACTACCAATAGATAGAGTAGTGATATCCCCAGAGGATCTTGTAGTAGATGAAGAGGAGGTTGGGTCTAGACCAAGCCCAGTGATAGGCGAGGCCCCAATGCAAGTGCTCTAGATATTTCTCCCACAACTACCCACTGAGTTGAGTATCTGATGCACAATTGCTGGCGGAGTGGAAATATTGAGCTCTTTCTTCTCCTTGATAGCCACCTCCACTTTGAAGCCTTCTTGTTCAATCTTTGCTTAGGGAATCTCTCCTTCTTCTAGCTTCGGCCCCAAGCATCTCCTTGAGGGGGTAGGAGCCTTCTTGGAGTCAGGAGTAACTATCATGCTAAGAATACCAACCAAGAAGGGGTAACCCTCCTCAAATGTATCTTGAGGACCCGCCTTTTCTATCAAGTTCTCGAAATGACCCACAATGTTGTCGAAGGCTGGGGGGTTACCATTCTCACTTGTCTCCCCAATAACAATACCCAGGGATGACAACTTATCCTTTAGCTTTTCCTCTGGAGGTTGTGGGGCCGGGCAATCCGCAATAACATGGCCATGTTTACAACATCTTTGACAATACAGGGAGGCGTTCTCATAGACAATATCATGTGTCCATTTACCCCATTTGGATTTAAGGGCAATGAAATTAGGGAGTGGGTTTTTAACTGCCACATTCACACAAAGGAAAGCATAAACAAGTCTGGTCTGCATTGTCACATTATCGGCAACAACAAACTGACCAAACGAGTTACCAATCCACCTGAAAATGGTATTGTCCCAAAATTCTAGGGGGAGGCCCAGGAGTCTAATCCAAACCAGCGCCAATCTAAGGAGGTCTACACTTGGGTCAAATCCTAGCTTCCACTTGGAGAGAGTAAGGCAATGCTTACCATAAGACCATGAACCAGACATAATATAGATGAAGTCTTCTTCTGCAGTAAATCTAATAAGGAAGAGTCTTTCAAGCATAGCAAAGACTGAGACACTACCTTTGATTTTCCATTTAGAGACCGCCCATCTTCTTCCCATATCTATAGTGGGTCTTAAGGCAAGGAATCTTCCTACCAGGCAAAGGTGAAGGGAGGAAGCAATATTATCCATGATACTGTCTCAGAGGCAAATCTCGGGGCCCTCCTCACCATTAGTGACTTTTGGTAGCAACATCAGAATTTATGACTTGGAGTTAGAAACAACGACACCTTTCCAGAAGTTCCCTTGAGCTTCCCCAGGCAAAGGACCCACCTCCTAAGTCTTGGGGTCCTTTTTGATGGAATCCAAGTTGGGGACCACCAGAGGAAGCTTCACAAGGTAGGGGGGCTCGTGCAGGATCTCATTGCAAACAAAAATGAGGGAGCCCACCCATCTCCTTGGGCGCACAACACAAGAGCTAGATCCAGACAAATCTGCAGGTCAACCGGGGGGGTAGGGTCTAGGGAGGACTGGCCCTCCCTAGCAGAAACGACGGGCATAGGAGGAAATTCAAAAAATTGCAGAGTGAGGAAGTCATGCAATTTAATCTTTATTGTGTGAAATTAGTGTTAAAATGTGGAAGTGTTCTTGAATAATCTTTTTTGTTGGATTTCAACCTTAGAGTTAACTAATCATAGTGATTCACAACCTTATTTTGAATCTCAATACTAAAGAAGCATTGTACTTGTGAAAACCTAATATATATAAGGAAATTGAAATAAATAGGTTGTATATGCATACATCTTCGACCATGGGTAGAGATAGATACAAGGGTTTAATTTTTGTGAGGTTATTAAAAACATATCATTTAGTATGTTGATTTAATTTTTTGACATGAATGCAAGTATAATCTTGTAGAATCTAATAAATTTGATTTTCTATGTAGGTAGAATGCTTATTCAAAGGTAAACATAATTGCTTAGATACAAAATAAAAAAATCATTCAAGTCTTAAATATTATTTCATATTATTCAACGACACACCATTAGGGTATACATATGGTTTTAGAGAAATAAATTTTAAAAAATTCCCCACAAGGGTAATAGCCTACTAAGAAAGGAGAAGGATATGTTATAAAACTAGGTGGAATAGTCAGAACAACCATGTTGTCAACAATAAATGACATTTTAAGACTAATACAACAAAAATAAGATAGTATTAATCTAAGAAATAATGCAACTTAATAGTTGTTTAGCCCATAAAGTTACAATAAAAAATAATTCTTTATGTAAAATAACACTATCAAACATAGCCTCAAGATCTTATATAATGAATAATGGAGTATAATATTGCTTAGGCTATTCTAATAGCATCATGGGGGATATCACACTTTAAGAATATTTTTATGGTATTCATAGAACCATTATTGACATTAATAATTGTCAAGAGGAAGTTAAAGACAACTATAATTAAGTGAAATTTATTGCAGAAAGGCATAACATATGGGAATGCATCACTTCTACAAGTTTTATGTCTTTTATCAACATGAGTTATAATTATTTCATAAGATAACAATCATTCTATTATTATTATAATTAGGCTATATGCTCACTTAATTTCTTATGTGTTATCATTGTGCCATTATAGAGAGCAATAATAGAACAAAAAAACCCTCTTCTGAAATCATGGTAGTCATGAAGATATAGGATAGTTAGAGTTATTTTAAGGCTACTATAAATCGTAAAGTAAGGTCATGTGCCTATATGGTCCTGTTAAGGTTATCATAATCAACAACAATAATAGGTTCTATGCAAGATTTCATTACGTAGTTATGAATGTATTTACCCTGTTGCTAGGCATCAATTAAAATTCAACAATAAAAACTAAGAGGACTATCTCATCAAGAGTAAAAGTGTCAAATGCTAGTATCAAGACTAAGATTATTTCACATAAAACTCTTACCATTTCACTCTTATAAGATAGTATACAAATTCACTAGTCATATATCACCTGAGAGGATTATCATGATATTTTAATATCACTTAAAATATCTATGCCACACACATATAAAGCATATAGTCCAAAAAATCATCTAGTATCATTGTGATAACCTTATCATTAAGTCAAAATATTTTCATGAATAACAAATATGATTGTCCTTGTATGATTTTATTGAGTGCAAAGTTACAAACTAACTTAAAAAAAAGTTCTTCAATGATAAGTTCCACATCTTAGTAATGAAGGATGACAAGACATGGTGATATTTATTATTGTTATGTACATTAGAGCATAGAGTTGTAGATCATTTTATTATTGATTGATATAAAACCACCCTAACGAATATTACAAGAATGTAAGGAAGTTGGATTGTTATCAAACACCAAAGTACTACCATAGATAGTCCTATCCTTCTATTTAATTGCTCACATCACGTAGTAGCATCAATTCTTTAAGAAAATTGTTATAAAATTTGTAGACTTATAAATGACGAAAATCACATGAGTGATGGAAATCATTATACTAGAAAGAAAATTAAGGGACTCCATTCAAATAATCTCAATGCCTTAGCCTTATGCAAACTACACTAGATATATTATCTTAAGGCTATTGTATACCCATAATCATAATAGACATAGTTACTCATATGGTCATGTGAAGATTTCATGATTTTTCTTAATCCTAGAAAGAGTATTATTATATATTTTGTTATATGGGTCTTCGCAAGTCAAAAGAATCATGGTAACCAACAATTTTTAAGAAATATATAAAATATTCTAAAATTATTATAATATCTTACCTTATTAAGGGGAAATTTATATTAGCAATGCAATGCTAATCATCGCACTTGGGACCTTTCTACCATTAAGCTCTAAAATTTACGTCTAAAGTTATTGATAATCATATTACCTCAATCACTACAATAAATGAGAGGATTATTATCATGATGAATTCATGCACCTATTCCTCCATAGAACAATAATTTATTTATTAATAATCATATACTATTGAAGCATTCATTAAGGGCTCAAGATTTTATTCATAAAAAATAATCATAAGTATGAAAGAGTTTATTTAAATATAAAATCTTGTCAAAAATATAAAGTATTTTTCATTAAAAGGAAGGATATATTCATTGCAACACAAGAATTTTTCATAGTTATTATTTCACTTCATTGTTTTCATATGGAGACAATCATAAACATTCAAAGGGACTTAAAAAATTAGACAAGTGCTAGATTAAACATTTAAACAACATTCATAATCAAAATCCTATCTAAGTCATAATGATCATAATGGGTTGTCCATATATTGTCAAATAGAAACAAGGGGTTGCCACTAAGTTAGAATAGATTTATTGAATCAATTGTGCTATAAAATATAACCAACATTCAAAAATTGTCTGCTCAATATATCCTACCATAATGTGCAAAGGGGTGATTATATACAAGGTTATCAATTTCAACATTGTTATAAGTAACTAATTATATACTCATACTATTGAGAAACATGATGTGCATTTGCACCAACCATACCATCCTTTTGAGTAAGAGTTGTGGTGTTGTTCTCTCATCTTCTATACACAGATAAAATAAAAATTTATAGAGAAATTAAGATCAACCAGCATTGCTGCCTTTGAAATGGCCTCCTTGATATTTTCAAATTCTTATTTACCATATTTTTGTTAGTAGCAACCAAGAAGGAAGACTGAGAGGGGGGGTGAATAAGTCTTCACCAGATACATAAACTTAATCACCAAAAAACAAATCTGATAAATTGCAACAATAATGAATATAAGCAAGTTAACATCACAACACACAACACCAATATTTTTGACGTGAAAACCTGGTTAAGGGAAAAACCATGGTGGGAACCTACCCACAGTAAGATGATACTCTATAGTAGTATGTGAAAATATTACAATGGGGAATGCATAGGCATTCATGCATATTGCCTAGAGGTCACTGCTTAGATATAATGGCCTGAAAGGCTACAACCCTCAGGGATGTCTCACTAACTTACAAATTAGATTCGAACTACAATCTTAAATAAATGAACTGAAGAAATAGCATCTCCAAATGCTTGATTATAGATCCGGTTAAGCTCAATTGTCTGCTCTGCAACACCAATCTCTTCATAATCATAATAGTGAAAGATAGATCACTTGACCACACATAAACCTCTCTCTTATAGTGCAGACATGCCACTGATACCTAAATTACATGAATATATCACCTATATATACAATTCATCAACCTTGATAACAAGGTCGACTAAACCCTCAACCCTCAATTACAAAATTACACCACATGATATAATTATTGATCACTAGACCAATATAATTATTTACATAGCATAACATGGACCTAATTCAAATTCCCAAATGCACAACTCCATCGAAAATCATGCCAAGAACAACTGCAACACGCTACACCACCAGAAAAAATGCATAACACGCAAATCATCACTGATTGATAGAAACCACAAAAAAATTGCACAACAATCAATATGGATCACCAAAAAAAATAGGAAACGACTAGGAAACACCAACAAGAATGTTAGGATCATTAGAAACAACTACACCAACACCACTTATCAAATCTTCACCAATCAACATCTAAAAGCTCAAGAACACAACCAATCAGCAACTGCCACGAAGAAAGATAACTTGCAAAGCACCAAATCATTAGCCATCTGAAATGAATATACACAATACCATCCCAAAAAATGAGCACAATATCTGATCACACCGAAATATATAGGAGAAAATATTGAACTCTGCAAAAACAATGATCAACAAAACAACATTCCAAACCAGGTCATAAGATCTTCCCAATCTGCAAACATCGGAACAATACATAGGAATATGTTGACATCAATGACAACAACATATCCTAGAAACAACAATGAACAACAACATCCAACAATCTCCCCCTACACTTTTATCCATTTGAAATGTGTCATATTTTTCAGAATGAGGGTAGTAATGAGGACTATGCCTATAAAATGTGCTATGAATTTCCTAATAAAATTATTCTTTCATATGAAATATTGCATTTTATTTTTATGTCAAATAAGTGAAATCTTAAGAAGATCTTAAACCCTTTTAGGACCAATAGTTATACCTTACTAAGAGACAATGTATCTAGGCCAACAAATTTCCTTGGGAAACACCAAAGATAGTTTTTTGGATTCAAAGAGAATCCAAAAAATTGGCCCCTATGAGGCAACTTCTTAAATTGATAAAAATGGTATTCAAATATAGTTAAATCATCATGATAGTTTAAAATTGTATTCTTTTCTAAATGTTCCACTTATTACACATAATAAATTCTATTTTCTTTTTTATATAAGAAAGAGTATCCATTTTGTGCCTATCTTCTTCTTTTACTAGTATTTAGTTGAAACTTGAGAAGTTGTCTAGTATTGAAAACCTATTAGATCCTATTACAACCATAGAGGATAGAGTAATGATTTTTAAGAGGCTCTATTTAGATCCCTAGAATCTTGGAAAGATAGATCTCTCCATTCATCTTTTTTCACTAGCACCAAGTTGGAAACCCAACTTGTGTACTCAACAAGATAGATTATCTTTGAAATAATAGAAGGTGCATGCCTCATTGATGGAGGATCAAATAAAAATATAACACACAATTACATAGTGAAGAAAAACTTTATTAATTCTTGGTCATGAGTGAGTTACAATCTTCCATAATGGGATAAGGGATTCTAACATTCTTGGATTTAGCTATTTAATTATATATACAAATTACATAATTGAAACATATATTATAGTACAATGCTAATTCTTGACACTTGACTCAAATATTTAATTTCACTTCTTTCAAATGGTGTTTATATAGCATCTCATAACCTTATGAATTATATTGATTAATCACAAGGAGACGTAAAAATTGATGGTTTATCAAATGTGTAGTTAGATATAAAAATGTGTGAAATAATCTTTAAGATTGAATATGGTAAAGATGGATCAATGAATCTCAATTTATTTCATACCATAAGTTCTCCTATGTTTAGTGTACCTTGTAATGCATTCCTTTGCTATTAAAAGTTTTAGAAAGTCGGCATATCCTTGAAGAATAAAACTATTTGTTATTCTATTATGCCTAGTAATAGGTTAGAATTATATATACCTTTCTAGTGATAAAAAATTCAAAAATAGAACATGATATCAATGGATCAATGTAGGACATGTGTTTCCTAGCTAAATTGTGAGATCAACAAGTGCAATTGAATGTAGTTAGACCTAATTACATAATCTTCCATAATTTATTATTGGCTTTACCTTTGAATTGAATGGTTTATATTTATATCTCACTAATTTTTCTTAAGATATTATATCTCTATTTTATCCTTTCAATTCCTCATAATAATAGGCAACAACTAGAGCATATGTGGTGTAAATGTTAATTAGACATGTTAAATTTCCTTTTTAGTGCATGGGGCCAATTATTCTATATTATTGTTAGATTGTTGGATGAATTAAGTAATCTTTTTATAATATTAAAATATCATGTAGTGAGATTAATTGTTTGGCTCTATAAGTCTAATGATTAGCTTGATGGCATCCTTATTTTTTTCCAAATATTTCATCGGGTCCACTTAAGGTATTCATGTCTATTTTCATTTATTTTTTAGGATAATAGTTAGAAAAATCGATGCATAAAAGATATCTACTACTTTCATATTTTATTTTTGGATAATAGTGTGAAAAATTGATGCATAAAAGAAATGTAATAGATTTCGCATGTGATGCTTATATGCTTTCATTCAAGATTTCTTTGTCATATTCCAATATTTTTTAAAAAGCGCTCTTTCCAACACATTATGATCTAACCTGCTTGCATATTAAATTTGTGTCACCATCTAGATTTATAAAATCTTTGTACCTATTTTCTCAAACATCTATCAAACCTTGCACCTGTATTTTTTTACTCTCTTATAATTTAAATATATTTTCTGTCTTTTAATTCATGTTAACTTTAAATCTAAGACTTGCATAACAAAAACATTTAGGAACTATCAATCATCTAAAACTGGTGGGAATCTACAAAACATAGATGATTTATCACTGCAATTATGATTTCTTCATGTATTTGAATGTAAGTTATGAAATTGTGATTGGAATGTTATAATCATTTGAGGTCAAAATATCGAGAGCTTTCGTGTAGGTAGTGAAATCTCATTTATTTAGTAGCGCCTTCATAGAAGTCCATATGTTGATATGAAGAAAGGTTCATGGAATTTGGAAATACACTACATTATTTCATTTACTTGAAAGTTGCTTAAATCTTTTTTAATAAATCTATTACCGATAAGACATGCGTTTGCAAACAACATCTAACTAGTGAAATATTTGATCAACAAAATATGGTATAGCTTGTCCATATTCTCGTTAAGTGAAGACAAAAATCCCATCACTTCAACTCTTCCCTCTTCACTACAACCAAATGAGTGGCCGAAGCATAGATATGTTATTCACTATTACGAAGCTTCTCTTCTTGCACAGACCCACTTTTGATATTGTTACATTTAGCACCACCAATAATCTCAACCTACACGTAGCATTCATAAGATTGAACTTGATATTATGAGCATATTCTAATCAATTAGACTTGGGTTCTCATAAGAAGAAAATGAGAAAAATTTCAGACATCTAATGGAAAGACTTTTAACCAATTGAGAAAGATCTCAAAAAATGCATGTAATTGATAGGCTAGACCTTGCTTTCGATGTAAAAGTTTGATATTGGTTGTTTGAAAATTGGGGTAACACCGCCCTTAGCCAAAGAGGACATCTTATAGTTTCTGAGTGTGAAACATTGGACAATTTAAAGAAGAGATAATTTATATATGATAAGGTTGACAATGATTCATGTTTTCGACAAGTTTAGATCGTATTTAGTTTGTGAATAATTGGTTGTGAAGATCGATAATAATAGTTTGAGATTTTTTTTTGGAACAAAAATATTTGAATGATAGCTAAAAAAAAATGGATAAGCAAGTTGTAGGCTTGTAGTTTTCAAGTAGAGTATATGAAAGGCAAGAATAATGTGGTAGTTGATGTAGCTTCTAGACGGCCTACTTCATGTTAACTATTTGTTAGGTTTCTACTGATTGAAAGGCTTCCATAATTGTTGAATATGCCAAGAATAAATTTATTGCTGATATCCTTAAGGAGATAATGAAAGATGATAGGGATATTGTGATGGAACAACTTACCCTTTACAAATATAAAAAAAAAATCGATGTCTAGGTTTAGGGTCAAGAAGGATGTTTTCAAACCCTTTCACGATACTCCCATAGAGGACATCAAGGGTAGAAAAAACATACAAGAAGAAATATGAAAGGTTTTCATTGAAGGGATTGAAGGAGGATGTCAATAATCATATTAAAGAATGTGTGACCTATCAGCAAAACAAGGGAGAATTTTTTTTCCAACAAGCCTACTTCAACCACTACCAATTTTTAAGAACGAATGGGAGAGCTTATTCATGGAATTCAACACAGTTTACATAAGATGCAAGGTAGAGATTGTACTTATGTTATGGTTGATAAATTGACAAAGTATGCACTCTTTATTTCTATTGCTTCAAATTTCAAGGCACCTTAAGTAACAAACATGTGATTGAAAGAGATATTCAAATTACATGGCTTGCCTAGGAACATTGTCAAAGACAAGGAAAGTAGATTTCTTAGTTCTTTTTTGTAAGAATTCACTTGGTAGGTACAAAGCTCACACCTAGTACAAACTACCATCCCCAAACTAATGGACAAATAGATGTTGGTGTAAATAATTATTCATCATGGATATTATTACACTTTACTTAAGTTTACTTAGGTACATGTATTTAATTGTAGTTTGGGTATGAGACACTTGGGTGTTTGTGCCACATTGGGATAGTGTGTGTAGGAGAATTTCTAGCTTTTATGGTGTGATCTTGTTACTACTCTATCATATCCACTTATTGCAGAGTGATAATTCCACCTTCGGTGGGTGATCCACCTCATGTGAAATATTTTATTGTTTCTCCTACCTACCACACCTATTTCCTACCTACCCTTGTTTCTTATTGAGCCACATGGCATGTTTTTGTGCTCACATATCCATATAGCCTTGCCTATATAAGCAGGCTCATATTCATTGTATGTAATGGTTAATGATTCAGTTGATCACATTTTGCATCTTGATAGAATACAGTTTATTCCTATCATCTATTTTGTTCTCTCTTATTTGTGTTTTCCATTGCCTCTAGATCTTGGCAAAATCTCACATGGTATCAGAGCCATTAGAGTGTCATTGGTTTGTCAATTGAGAGAAATTTGATGTTATTTGGGGTTGTTTATTTTGGAGCTTTCTATTTCAGGTTATTATTGAAGGTTGATAGGTCAAATCTAAGGTTACCATTGGATTGAGGAGGTCCAAGAAAGTCAGTTTTGCCTTTTGTTTCATCCGAATCCTACTTCGAAGGCCAAATCTAGAGGCAATTGAAGTTTAAAGCTGTGACGAAAAATTTCCAGAAATTATAATTTTGTAGGCAATTTTCAAATAGTGATATCTCACTCATCCAGACTCCTTTTTTCAAGAAATTATTTTTGTTTTGGGGTAGAATTTCGTGATCTGTACAGTGGTGCAGGAGTTTTCTGATTTTCAGATACATGTTTTTTTTAAAATCGTGAAATCCCGATTTTTACAACTTTGGAGGCTTCGTTTGGGCTCATATGGACTCCTTTTCAGGTGTCATTTTTTTTAAAGTGCATAATTTTTTGTCTAGTTTCATAATATGCCATTTGTTTGCAGTGATTTTGAGTAGAAATTGTACTTTCTATATTTGGTCATTGTTTGGCCTATTTGGTACTTGTATTTTGCTTGGATCTCAGTTTAGATCACTATTAGTATTTGGTGAAGTCTCTTATATCTCATTTTGAGAAGTTGTAAAATTGAAATTACAAGTCCACCTTGCCTTGTTTTGCAAGTGGCCCATTGTACATGCACTAAGTATAAAGTGCCAAATCATGATTCTAGGGTGGGTACTTTGATTGAGTGAATTTTGGGGGGTGTCTCTTGTGCTTTTGTGATCTTGTGTTCCTTCCTTTTTGCTGCTATGGGTTCTTCTAAGTTTCTTCTCTTAACTCTTCATAATTATGCTACTTGGAAAATTGATGCATGGAGTAAACTTATGAAAAAAGGACTAACTCATTACATTGATGGAACTATTGTTTCTCTTGCTGATCCTAAGGTTGATCCAGTTGGTCACTTGGATTGGGTCACTAAAAATATCATGGCAATTGGTACCTTAAGAAAGTATGTATCAAAGGATCTCATTTTTCATATTGAGAAATGTACTCTAGTCAAGGATGCTTGGCAAAAGTTTCAAGACTTGTATGGTCATGTTGATGAGATTAGGGGATATCAAATTGATAGTGATCTCACCATGTTAGATCCCAAGAACTTTGATACTATATAAGATTATGTCACTAAGGCAAAAGAGTTGAGGGCACAACTCAAGGATTGTGGCATTGATAAGAAGGATACTCAATTGATCTTCAACTTGATGGGCAAGCTTCCACAAGAATATGCAACATTTGTTTCTAGTTTCCAAACCCATAGGATGACAATGGGTTCAAGCTACACAATGCCTACATTTGATGCTTTCGTCAAAATATTGATGATGGAACAAACTAAGTTGATAAGGATGGGAATTATTAAGGCTTCTAAGTCTCAAGAATTAGTGGAAAATCAAGGGAACAAAGCAAGGAAAGGGTAACTCAAACAAGAAAAAATGACAATCAAAGCCTAAGGACAAAGCATCACCTTCTTCATAACAAGGAGATTCATCCTCTTCCAAGAGGGACAATTCACCAAAAAGGGAGAGACCCACTTATGCCTATTGTTAAAATTTTGGTCAAGAGGAGTGTTGTTTCCATTCTAAGAGGATTGATGAGCTCACACACATCCTCAAAAAGAATAACATTGATTTTCCTAATGTCTACAAGAAGGATGATTCATCAACTTCCACTTCCTCACAATCAAAAAGAAAAGGGAAAGCATTCATGGCTTCTACAAGTGGGAAGACTCACTCTTTTGGGACAAGAAAAGGAAAAGATATTTGTGCTACTACAAGTCATGATTCAGGGAGATGGCTTCTAGATTCAGGGGCTTCTCATCATATGAAATCTTCATAGTCTATGTTCTCTACATTTGAGCCTTGCACCATGCCACAGATTTTGATGGGCAATCATACATACATGGATGTGATTGGGAAAGGATCTATTGCCATTGGGGATAACTCCTTCAGTAATGTGTTGTGTGTACTCCATTTGACAAACAATCTCCTTTCCATCTATCAAATCACACATGGCACAACTAAGAGAATTGTGGAGTTCACACCTGAGTCAATTTTCATTAGAGACTTGGAGACTAGAGCTATCATTGCAATTGGGGTGGTTGATCATGCATCTCGGTTATACTCCTTTTCATATTTTTTTGATGTTAATGATTTCATATATGATGATTCTACACATGATGATCACACTTCTTGTGATGGTTCAGATTTTGAGGAGAGCTTTGGGTACTTGAACTTGGCGATTCTCACATGTGACCTCATTCTTGAGCCTTGTGTTTCATCTCCTCCTATTGATATCACATCACCTATTGCACCTGATGATACAGATAGTGCAACAATTTTGCCTTCATATGATTTAGTGCAATAGGATATATCTTGTCTTCTAGCTTCAGATTCTTGGGATGATTATTTGACAGACATTGTAGGTTTGTTTGTGGAATCCTACATTGTAGATTTGGGAAACACCATTGATGATATTCATCTTCTCTTTGATGAAGATGATCCTTCTTTGATTGTTGTAAGGGAACACTTTGACCCTCTTGTTCATTCTCTACATGATCATTCTTTCAAGGTTGACATGATTGTGGATACTTATGTAAAACAGTTGGAGGAGGTCTCTTTATCCTTAGAGGAGACATGTGAGTCTTTGGGACATGTTCTACTTTCATCTCCACTAGATCTTGGAGTGCCTTTTTCAGTAGTGTGGAGTGGTTTGCCACCTTTAGAGGGGGTATCTTTTAGCATCAAAATGGGGACACTTGAGTAGTTTTCAGAGATTCCATTCATCATGAGTTTTTTTCATACATCTTCCCTTCATGATTGGGGATATTTTATGGATACACCTTTGGTTTTGTTTCTTCCTAAGGGGAGGAATGTTGATCGACATTTGTGGAGCAGTTTCTTCATACATCATTGAGCTTCTATCATTGGTGCAGATTCTACATTGAGGGGGGCTTCCTAGCTTCTCTTCTTCTCTCATATGGGGGGGACTTTTTCCTCACATGGGATTTTGTTCCTCACATACTTCTATGAGAGTTCTCTTGTATCTAGCTTTCATCTCTCTTTTGGGGAAGGCTTTTTCCCATTTGATTTTTCTCTCTTTCCCCGCTTTGTGAGAGATTTCATTGCATTGGTTTGCATTCATTTGTATTTGTACATGGGTACCTAACATGGCCTAGTAGCTAGGACACATCTTGCTTTTCTTAGTTGCATTGTAGACTTAAGCGCATTCCCCTAAGTTGTGCTTAAGGGGGGGTGTTGGTGTAATTAATTATTCATCATGGATATTATTACACTTTACTTAAGTTTACTTAGGTACATACATTTAATTGTAGTTTGGGTATGAGACACTTGGGTGTTTGTGCCACATTGGGATAGTGTGTGTAGGAGAATTTCTACCTTGTATGGTGTGATCTTGCTATTACTCTATCATATCCACTTATTGTGGAGTGATAATTCCACCTTCGGTGGGTGATCCACCTCATGTGGAATATTTTATTGTTTCTCCTACCTACCACACCTATTTCCTACCTACCCTTGTTTCTTATTGAGCCACATGTCATGTTTGTGTGCTCACATATCCATATAGCCTTGCCTATATAAGCAGGCTCATAGTCATTGTATGTAACGATTGATGATCCAGTTGATCACATTTTGCATCTTGATAGAATACAGTTTATTCCTATCATCTATTTTGTTCTCTCTTATTTGTGCTTTCCATTGCCTCTAGATCTTGGCAAAATCTCACAATAGAGATGCTAAATAATTAGACCAAGAGGTACCTAAGTAACTATGTTTTAAACTAATAGACTGCATGGATCAAATGGTTGTACCTAGATGAATAATGTTATGCTACCTCAAACTACATTTCCATTGGCATGACACCTTAGAGGGCTTTATATGGTTATGATGTGATATCTTTAATTTATTTATGCTTTTAGACATCAAGGTACTAGTACTAGACAACTTGATGAATCACAATCAAGATATATTGAGTGTGTTTAAGGATAATCTACAAAAGACTTATGTCGATAATAAGATAATAGAGAGGTCATTTGAGGTGGAATTTTGTGTTCATAAGATTGTATCCATATAATTAGGCTTCTATTAAGGAGGGTAGAAGTGAAAATCTCAAACCCCATTATTATGGACCTTATAGAATTGTTCAAAGTGGATCAAAGAAGTGTTCTATGAGTTAGAGCTCCCACATAACAACAAAATTCACAATGTTTTTATGTGCCTTATTTGAAGAAAACTGTGGGTCATCAAATTACACTCACATAGGAATTCTCACCATTAACGATGAGGGTAAGTTGATTTTGATCCTAGAAGTGATAGACACCTACAACAAAAAATTGAGGAACAAGAGCATTAAGGAGAATTTAGTTTGGTGTAGAAACCTACTACATGAAGATGTCACATGGTAAGCTCTAGGATTCTTAAGAATCCTAATTCACATTGCTAGAGGATAAGCAATCTTGGGGAGGGAGGACTTCTTATGTCCCTTTTTGTAGATCAGGGGTTGAGGTTGTCACCTAACCCATGCCAAAGGATATCGATGCTCAATGGTTAGATTTGTCTCAAGAGTTACACAAGGGAGACAACAGAGATTGGAGATCAAGGTAGAGGCTTGATGCATGGACCATCTGGAATCAAGTTTTGGGAATACCACCTCACACATGCTAGAGCATGAGGAAGAAGTTGACTTGGTGACACGTTAGGATTGCGGGTCAAGGCTTTTTCCTAACCCATGCCAAGTCAGGAGGGAGAGAGGCTTCTAAATTCTAATTAGAAATTTAATAAGGCCTATAAGGCTAACCTAAGTTGTAGCATGCGAAACTTGAATTTGGGGCCTTTCGATGAAATCGAAGGTTCAAATGAAAGCAAAAACATAATAATCTGAAACAATAAATTTGAAGCATATTCTAATCCCCCACTTCAAGTAAAATTATATTACTTTAAGCAATCTTCTATGTATTTTTTTTGTGTATAAATGACCCCTTTATATAACTATAAGTGACCACAACAGATACATCATAATTAGCCAATTCGTTCCAACTATTTCCTTAACCGTCTCCAATAGTATTTCCCTAACTATCTCCTATGATCTCTCCAAATATCTCCATGATTCTCTCAACAATCATTATCCCTACTTTCACTGATCTCTCATTCCTACATAAACTTCTAGAATTAGTCTACATTATTATTTTTCATCATATTATTCATTAAATATTACAAATGGGAATGTTCATGTTAGATTTATGTGAATGTTGTCGTTGGTGTCAAACCCTATGGTTTGGTTAGGACCGGATTTATGTAATATTGACTAGCAATGGAAGTTAGGTATGTATGTGATATTGAGCAGTAGTGGAAGATAGGTATGTATGTGATTTTGTGCAGATAGGTACGTATGTTGAGCAGTGAGGTATGGTTTATAGGAGTATTTTCTAGAAAATCCTTTTCTCTGGAATCTAATTGTTTTGTTAGTCATGGTTTGTGTCAAGTGTTAGTATTAGTTGTGATAGTTGAATTGATACCCAGATGTTTGTATTGCAATTTGATCTATGAATTCTATGCTTTAAAATCTATGGCATTCGTATCTTCAAAATGGAAGTTGTTATTCTTGGAATTTGTGTTTATGGGTTCCTGTCTATGGGTCCGGTAGACCTTTTGTTTTCTTTTGGTAATTGAAGTGTTTGTTCTGGTAATTAAGAAGCATGTAGAAGTTTAGTGAAGGCCGATTTGGTAACCGTGTTTGGTCAATACATATTTGTGTAACATTTTGATTCAAGTAATGCATTATTTGTATAAACCTTTTGATGTAGAACCAATCGCAGACTCAACACAGTCCACAACCCTCCTTGGTTTGGGTAAACCTTCATAAGGGATTTCTTTCTCCAAAATAACCTACTCAAGTACTCTAGAGGGATTCCCCACTCAAGGATAGGTTCAATGATATTATATGGCTCTTACTAGGCATAGATTCAACCAAAGTTTGGTTCCCAACCAATTGACCAACTGTACTATTTACAAAACCTCAAGAGCCTTCTCAAGCCTATTAGGTTCTCACAAGGATTCAAGGACACAACAAGCACTCCATGGTTGAAAAACCACCACTCTCCATTGAGATACCTTTGGAATAGATAGAAATCACCATAACAAGTCAACAATAACTCCTAACTGACTTGGATTCTTACAACCCTTTCAACACCAAAATGACTCTTGTAACTAGGATCTCAAATGGAATGGAAAAAGATGAAATCAAGGTCATTAGGCCTAAACCATTTTATATTGATTGATGGGAGTCTCAAACATGATCAACACACCTCCCCTTGGTTCACAAATGAACTGAACTTCTGCAATGTCTTCACTTACAATGTGGGATTGGCTGATTCTTAAGATTGAGATTAGGACTCTAACAGGAAGAACCATTAGGACAGACATCAACAAAGCTTCTACTATGCTCACAAGGCTTCCAACCTCCACCAAGGATTGTAAATTCCTCTCTAACCCTTCCACTGCTCCACACACACACTAACTACTTGCTCACCCTTCCAACTTAGGAGCTTCTAACCCATTGTTGCACTGTCACAATCATATACATTGTTATGAGGATAGTCATAGCATTTTGTTGTTTGGTTGGATCCATTTACTTTCCAACCTTTGGGACATGGTTGGGTTACCTACCCACACCCCTCATTTCCTTCCTCTATCCTTTGAAGATCCAACTTTGCACTCACACCACCCATACATCATCAATTTGTTGCCCTTATCAAACTGAGACACAAAAACATAGACTTTGTGTCTCCTCTAGCACGTGCCATCTTGAACATGGAGCCCTATAAAGAAAGGGAAATTATTAAAAGGGTCATCTCATCCAATGGAATGGGTTTTCAACAATGGGATGACCAACAATACATTATTTTTGTGTCACTGGATACCCTACGAAGGGTTTGTCACACTTGTTACAAAAACTATGATATCTTGGTGAAAACACAATGAAACTAAATGAAACAAATAAAAAACTATAGAGGATTCATCCCCATAAAATTATCAATAGGTTTCCAAATTAAATGAACAATATTCCACAATGAAAAATGCAGAAGAACAGACTGTAACGTCTGAAAACTGTGAAAAAATGCAGGGAAAATCTCCAAATTTTATTGATTTTGCTTCACTATATCCTCTGACCAACCCTTTGGTCGATTAAAAAAATAAATCTATATGATCCTCCCTCCAATGTATATAAAAAACATTTTAATATTATCTACCATTGAACCACCCTTAACACACTTTTGTTACAAAAATTGCATTGATAACTTTTGTCAATAATGGCAATTTTGATCAAAACTGATCATGGAACAAAACTAAGACCACCGTGTCTATAGACCATTAAAAATAGGATTAAGGAGGTCCAATTTACCCTCCTACATGATTTAATTCTTCATTTGTCACCTTGGTACATACTTGCACTATATTGACAATTTTGACAATTTTTGATAGCATTGAGATAACATGACTACAAATTGAACTCAAACATTACATAATGGTCTCAAGGACCCATATTACTTAAAGAATTGTCTTTCATGACCTTATTCCCATATATAAATGAAATGAAACTTGAAATAACTCATAATGGCCAAATACAAGCATATGACCAACTAGGTGCTCCTACACCATACCACCCCCCTAAAGAAGAACTCATGTCCCATCAGTACCACCATGCTCTAGGATGCCATTGGACTCCTTGTACACATGAAACAAAAGGATACAAACCTTCATACAAACACATATCAGATGTAGTGGTATTAAATTCCTTTTCCATCTTTGTTTCACATTCCAATCTGCCCTTTGGTACTTGCAACTGCTCCTTCTTGCCATCTTCAATCCTCCCACCTTGGATCAGACCCTATGTACCTGCAAACTCAATTTTTTTACTAATGTTGTCCTCCACAAATGGACACATCACTGTTCTAACTAGTACACCATCAATCAACCCTTTTGTCTTAGTGTGCTCAAGCCTTGAGATGGCTTCAACTTATTTACACTTTTACCCTTCACCTTCTCATCCTCCTACAAAGAAGTTAGTCTAAATGCCTTCCCATCCTTCTTGATAAGGTAGGTGTTCTCTCTAGAATCATACATTGACTTTCTATCAAATTGTCATGGTCTTCCCAATATCAAATGGCAACAATCCATTGGTAAAACATCACACAGGACCCTATCTTTGTACTCACCAATATGAAACTCCACAAATGCTTGTTCATCTACTAGAAGAGTTTTATTATCATTTACCCAAGAGAATTTATATGGTTCTTATGAGGTATTTTATCTAGCTTCAACTTATCTACCATCTCCCTAGATATCATGTTATCTTGTGAACCTGAACCAATGACAACTTTGCATACCCTACCTCTACACTTGCATGTAGTCTTAATAAGCTCCTCTTTTGACTTGTGTCTTGTTCTTTAGGTGTTTGCAACAAAGTTATTCTTACCATCAAGGCTTCTGATGAATAATTATGAACAACAAATACCCTAAATGGTACTGAGAGGGGGGGTGAATTAGTACAGACAAAAACTTTCTTAACAACTTATCAAGTTAAACAATACCAACTGATTGTCATCATTACTGAACTTAACCATGGAAATACCAGTTAAACACAGTAAGACATTAGACATCATAAAATGATAAGTCTGGACACTTCAAATACATTCAATACTTGATAACAACTTCACCCATAAACATGTGCATGTGGTATACCAGTAATACCATAACCTAACAACTCTGCATGCATAATCTTTCAACCAAATAATACATACACATCACATGAAAAATGCATAACACATAACACAAATTTTTCACATGGAAACCCAAATGGGAAAAAACCACGATGGGGATGAATACCCACAAGCTTGTTTTGAACCCTTTTGAAGCTCGCTCTATGAGGAGCCTAGTCCAGTTAAAGACTTTACAATAAGGTTTTGCCAGGAACCGATCCTATTAAAGATCACCTAGTTAATGGATGGCTATAAACCCTGTTAAAGGTTGAAACCCTATTAGAGGTTACCTCGTTAGAGGATTTGAAGAGCTCAATGATCTTGAGTCACCTGGTTAAAGGTTTTACAATAAGCCTATTAAAGCTACTCGATAAAGGGATTTTCCAACTGTTCAAATGATTAGAAGGCAACAAGTAAATCTTCTGATCTGATAACAACACTACATGCCAAGGCAGATCCTTTTCAGTTCCTCTACTCTGCAATCACACTCTGCAGTTCTCCTCTTACTGGTCTGGCAAGTATCTCATCACTTCGATACACACACACAACTTTTTCCAACAACTTTACAATAAAAAACATCATCGACCTTATAGACATCAGTTAAGTTAGTAGCATAAACCCTAAACCCTAAGCATCTTAGGTTTACAATATAGGCGGTCCAATATTGACCATCCAAACACATTGCATAGAGAAATACAATCTCAAACAGATCACAAGACAATCTGCATCATTCATTCTTCACCGCGTATGGGAATCAGTAACCCATCATGCTTTCTTCTTATACTGCTAAGAAGAATGATCATTCTTGAGGTAGACTTCAAACGCAATCGATCTTCTCATGCAAGATCCTCAAGGAAATCCTTCACGCACACAAGGCTGACGTGGCACCTCAATCTCACTCATATCTCTTAGCTAACTCATCACATAGTATCACCGGCTGTTTCACACAAGCTGGATCACCAAACTGATAACCCTAGAGTTGAGACTGCCAACCGGTAGTCACACTTAGTGAAACCCTGACATCGGTTCACTACATCGCCTCATACCTCTTCATACCGGTTCACTTGAACTTATTGACATCAATGACGACATATATTATCATCATATCAACACGTCGGTTCATCAAATGCCAATAATATCCAACAATCTCCCCCTTTGGCATTGATGGCAATACTTAGTGTAGCGTTGCAACTGAAAACATCATAGACCAGGTATCTGCATTATCAGATATCTTCTCCTCCATATGTAAGATATCTTCTCCCCATACATCAGATATCTTTTCCCCATACATCAGATATCTTCTCCCCCTTTGATAATAATGCCAAAGTGGTGGCACAAGCTTCCATAATCTACTATGCTACTACCCCTATGGAGTAGCATCCTTCAACACATCAATCCTGAAAGATTTGACACTGTAGTTCTTGATTGATGTGGAGCATACATCTTTTAGTTGACTTCATGAAGGGGTAGAACCCCTAATTCACCTCTCAAATAGGTAAATGTTGTCTTTGGTAAGGGCTTAGTGAATATATTTGCTAGCTACTCCTTACTGGAAACATGTTGTAGTACAACCTTCTTATTATGAACTTTCTCTCTCAAGAAGTGATATTTAACCTCAATGTGCTTAGTTCTAGCATGCAATACCGGATTCTTGGAAATATTTATTGCACTTGTGTTGTCACAAAATATATTCACCGGTTCAGATACAGGTACTTTGAAACCTTCCAATACATGTTTCATCTAGATTGCTTGAGTGCAGTTCATAAATGCTGCCACATATTCTGCTTCAGTTGTAGACTGGGAAATACAACTCTGCTTCTTACTTGTCCATGGTACTAATCTTCCACCGAGAAAGAAAGCTCCACCGGTTGTGCTCTTTCGGTCATCCACATTACCTGCCCAATCGACATCGATATATACTTTGAGATTATAGTCACCATTATATGGATACCACAATCCATAATCAATTGTTCCTTTCAAATATCTAAGAATCCTCTTGACAGCTACCAAGTGGGATTCTATTGGACACTTTTGAAAATGAGCTACTATGCCCACTACATGAGCAATATCTGGTCTACTATGCACCACATAGTGCAGCTTACCGATCATTAACTAGTACTCCTTTTCATTCACCAACACTGAATCATCTTCCTTAGTCAGTTTACAGCCAGTCACCATTGGTGTACCAACCGGTTTGCTTTCCTCCATGCCAAAAGTCTTCAATACCTCTTTGACATACTTGGACCGGGTAATAAAGATACCCTCTTTCATTTGCTGAATCTTTAAACCAATGAAGGACTTTATCTCTCCTATCGAATACATCTCAAACTCTTTCTTCATTTCATCTGCAAACACATGACTCATTTTATCATCTCCTCCAAAGATTATGTCATCCACAAACACTTCACAAATCAAAATCTGATCACCTTCTGATTTCCAGTAGATGTTGCTATCTTCACGTGTTCTCTAAAATCCAATCTTCATAAGATGAGAGTGTAATCTTTCATACCATGCCCTAGGTGCTTGTTTCAATCCATACAAGGTTTTGTGTAATCTACACACCATGTTACTATCTTTTGATAATGCAAACCCTTATGGTTTCTCTATATACGCTTCCTCTTCTAGGATTCCATTCAGAAAATCAAACTTCACATCCATCTGATAAACCTTAAATCCCTTAAATGTTGCAAATGCAAGTAGCATATAAACACCTTCTAGTCTAGCCATAGGAGAAAAGGTTTCTCCATAGTCTTCCCCCTCCTCCTGAGCATATCCCTTGCATACAAGCCTAGCCTTGTTCCTTACAACTATGCCTTCTTCATTAAGCTTATTCCTGAAGACCCATTTGGTACCTATGACATTTTTATGTTCTGGTCTAGGTACCAAAGACCATGTTGCATTATTTTCTATCTGGTCTAGCTCCTCTTCCAATACTTTAATCCAGTCTTCATATGTAAGAGCTTCTCTGGAAGTCTTGGGTTCTAATTCAGAAATCATGCAAGAATTTTCATTCACTTTTCTTCTTGTGAGTATCCCTGCATCTTTATCTCCTATGATCTGCTTTGGATCATGATGTAATTTCACATATCTAGGAATGACTCTAGTTGGTTCTGCTAGCTTTTCTTCTTCTTCTTCACTTACTTCTTCTTCTTCTCTTACTGTAGCTTCTACCGGTACAAGAACATGAGATCTTTACAAGTTTCTTTCTTAACCAGTTCCTAGAAGGCTATACCTGGTTCATCTTCCACTTCTTCGCTACATGTTTCCTTAGGTTTCTCAAGGGATTCATCAACCCTGGTGTTGATACTTTCAATAATTTTTTGAGTTCTATTGTTGTATCACTTGAGAGCTTTTCTCTTAGTGGAATATCCCAAAAATATTCCTTCATCACATTTTGCATCAAATTTGCTTAAATGCTCACCTCTCTTGATATAGCACTTACTACCAAATACTTTAAAGTAACTCACAATGGGAGTCTTCCTAGTCCAATACTCATAAGGGGTTTTATCTTTGCCTTTCTTGATGAGTACCCAGTTTATAGTATAGACTGCAGTGTTCACCGCTTCTCTCCAAAAAGTGTGAGTAACCTTTCCTTGGATCAACATTGTTCTTGCCGCTTCAACTACATTCATGTTATTTCTTTCTACTATGCCATTTTGTTGTGGTTTCCTTGGGGTAGACAACCTCCTCTTGATACCGTTATCTTCATAGTAATTGTTGAATTCATCAGAAGTGAATTCTCCTCCTTGATCAGTTCTTAGGCATTTTATCTTTTTACCACTTTCTTTCTCTACTAATGCTCTAAAAGCTTTGAACTTTCCAAATGCTTCAGACTTGTCTTTCATGAATGTGACCCATGTCATTCTTGAGCAGTCATCAGTAAGAATCATAAAATACCTATCTCCCTGAATACTTCTAGTTTTCATAGGACCACACAAATTAGTATGCACAAGATCAAGTAATTTTTATGTTGAAAAAGACTTACCTTTAAAAGTTGAGGAAGACATCTTCCCAAGTTGGCATTCTCTACACAAAGAATTCTCAGGTTTGTTCAGCAAAGGTAATCCTCTTACTGCCTTGATCTTACCAGCTTTAACAATTTTGTCAAAGTTCATATGACAAAGTCTCCTATGCCATATCCAACTGTCATCAAACTTAGCCATTAGACACTGACTTATCTTTGCATTCAACTGAAATAGGTTACCTTTGGTCTGCTTACCAGTGGCAATAAGTTCACCACTCTTCCCAATTATACTGCAGATTCTACCTTTGAACTTTAGAGTAAGTTCTTTGTCATTTAGCTGAGCAACACTTAAAAGGTTATGCTTCAGACCTTCTACCCATTAGACATCATTTGAACTGCTCTTTCCATTCAGTGAGATGGATCCTTTACCTTTTACCAAGAATGGTGCATTGTTACCAAATCTGACAACACCTCCATCATATTCTTCTAGATATAGAAACTTTCCCCAGTCACCAGTCATGTGGTGAGAACAACCACTATCAATAATCCACTCATTGGAGTTGTCAATGCAAGAGACAAGAGATTTCTTGTCAGACACTTCTTCCTTTACAGCTACAAATACTATGTCTTCATTTTCTTCATCATCTGATTCTTCATCAGTGACACCTTCATCCACATCAATGAGACAATTTATTGTGTTTCCTCCTATATACTTTCTAAACCTCTCTGGTTTATCCTTATTGTCAGTGTTAGGACAATTAACAGCTATATGTCCTATCTTGTTGCAGGAAAAACATTTCAAGGAAGTTTACCTCTATATTTTCCAGTTCCCTTCAGAAGTCTTTTAGCAAGAAGAGCTTCAAACTTCATCAGAATCTCTTCATCATCCATATCTCTGCATTGTCTGGACTCATAACTGGTACTAGTTTCTTTTCCTTTTCTGGATGGTGCAATAGATGCTCTAAAGGTTGACTCAGTCTTATGAACACTGCCATCATAGCTATTCAACTCATATGCAGTCAAATTTGCAATGATAGAGTCTAAGGATACCTTGGTTTTATCAATAGACCTTAGTTCCTGGATAGCAGCAACTCTGATTGCATAGATCGGTAAAAATGATCTCAAGACTTTTCTAACAATAGTGGTATCATCAATAGTTCCACTAGCGCTTTTGATATCACCAACCACAGTCTTGATCCTAATGTCGTATTGTTGAATGGTCTCACCTTCAACCATCCTCATGTCTTCAAATTTTCCTCCAAGGATCTCTTCCTTAGCTTTCTTTACATGCTCATCACCACCATAAATGTTTTCCAATGCATCCCATACATCCTTAGGTGTGTCCTTATCTTGTACATCAATAAACTCAATATCTGACAGGCTGCTGATAAGAGCTTCCATGACTTGCCCATTTTCCTGGATCTCTCTCTTCTGATCATCAGCCAAAGTGCCAGTGGTAGTCACATAGGGATTCTCAACATAGCTCTAGTGTTGAGCACCCATACTCTTGATGTAAATCTTCATTTGGTCCTTCCATGTCTTAAAGTTATCTCTATTAAACTTAGGACCTTCCCTCTTCCTCATTACAATAGGATCTTTTACCTCAAGTGGTTAAGATTATATCACTGAGGACCTAGAGATGCTCTGATACCAATTGATCAATAATGATGAATAACAAATACCCTAAATGGTACTAAGAGGGGGGGTGAATCAGTATAGACAAAAACTTTCTTAACAACTTATCAAGTTAAAACAATAGCAACCGATTGTCATCATTATTGAACTTAACCATGGCAATACCAGCTAAACATAGTAAGACATCAGACATCATAAACTGATAAGTCTGAACACTTCAAATACATTCAATACTTGATAACAACTTAACCCATAAACATATGCATGTGGTATACCAGTAATACCATAACCTAATAACTCTGCATGCATAATCTTTCAACCAAATAATACATACACATCACATGAAAAATGAATAACACATAACACACAAATTTTTCACATGGAAACCCAAATGAGAAAAAACCACGGTGGGGATGAATACCCACAAGCTTGTTTTGAACTCTTTTGAAGCTTGCTCTGTTAGGAGCCTAGTCTGGTTAAAGACTTTACAATAAGGTTCTGCTAGGAACCGATCCTGTTAAAGATCACCTAGTTAAGGGATGGCTATAAACCCTGTTAAAGGTTGAAACCCTATTAGAGGTTACCTCGCTAGAGGATTTGAAGAACTCAATGATCTTGAGTCACCTGGTTAAAGGTTTTATAATAAGCCTCTTAAAGCTACCTGGTAAAGGGATTTTCCAATTGTTGAAATGAGTAGAAGACAATAGGTAAAACTTCTGACCTGATAACAACACTACATGCCAAGGTAGATCCTTTTCAGTTCCTCTACTCTGCAATCACACTCTGCAATTCTCCTCTTACTGGTTTGGAAAGTATCTCATCACTTGGATATACACACACAACTTTTGCCAACAAATTTACAATAACAAACATCATCGACCTTAAAGACATCAGTTAGGTCAGTAGCATAAACCCTAAACCCTAAGCATCTTAGGTTTACAACACAGGCGGTCCAACCTTGACCATCCAAACACATTTCATAGAGCAATACAATCTCAAACATATCACAAGACAATCTTCATCGTTCATTCTTCACCATGTATGGGAATCAATAACCCATCACACTTTCTTCTCATACTGCTAAGAAGAATGATCATTCCCGAGGTATACTTCAAACGCAGTCGATCTTCTCATGCAAGATACTCAAGGAAATCCTTCATGTGCACAAGGCTGATGTGGTACCTCGATCTCACTCATGTCTCTTAGCTAACTCATCACAGAGTATCACTAGTTGCATCACAAAAGATGGATTGCCAAACCGATAACCCTAGAGATGAGACTGCCAAGTGGTAGTCACACTTAGTGAAACCCTTACACCGGTTCACTGCATCTCCTCATACCTCTTCATACCGGTTCACTTGAACTTATTGACATCAATGACAACATATGTTATCATCATATCAACATGTCGATTCATCAAATGCCAATAATATCCAACAGCTTCTCCAGCTTCTAAGAAAACATTAACAAGTCTAGGAGAGTTTAAACTTTCATCTTCCTCTTCTTACACTATTTGAACCCTGTTTTCACTTCTTTCCCATCCAATTGAAGAAGAACCTTGTCTTTCCAGGCACTGAAATGCTAGATGAACAAACTCATTACAATTGTAGCATCTTCTTGAGAATGTGTTGGAACTTTTACCTCCTCCAAATCTGCCTCTAGAACCTTTGTATCCACCTCTTTGATTAGCAACTTGGTCCTTACCTTTGCTTCCATCTTCTTGGTCTTCATGGGATTGTTTGGATGTAGTGAAGGATCCTCAACCCCTCTAATTCTTGCCTCTTCTTCTCATGGACTTGTCTTGTTTCCTCTTTAACTTGTGCTCAACCTTGATTGCCATCTTATAATACTCCTCTATCGTCCTTGGTGCAATGAGACTAAACTCATCTTGGATGTTGTATCTCAGACCATTGAGATACCTTTCCACCATCTTCTCTTTATCTTCTACATGTTTTTTCCTTATACTCAGTTTGTATAACTCTTCAGTGTAGCCTTGCACATCTAATTCCTTTTTCTTAAGGTTTTGCAACCTCTTGAACAACTAAACACTATAATCACTAGGGAGTAATTTCCCTTTCAATTTTGCCACCATTCTATCCCAAGAAGTTATCTTGATTTTCCCTTTCTTTCTCCTCTCAGTTTGTACAAACTCCCACCAAAGCAATGCATGCCCCTTCAACTTTGACTTTGTTATCTTCACCTTTTGGTCCTCTTGTACATCCTCACAATCAAAGTGCTTGTACATGGTCCCTATCCAATCTAATATCTCTTCTCCATCTAACTTCTCTCCATACATGGGTAAGTCTACCTTGGTCTTATGACTTTCACTCTTGACTACCTTCAAAATCCTAGCCATCCTCTCTTCTTTAGGGTCCATTTGCTCCTCTTTCTCCACCTGGGTTTCTCCTTCTTCCTCTTGGTCACTCGCACCTCATGTGACCTCATCCTTCCTTTGGTTGGCTTCCAAGGCTTCTATTATGGCAAGCATCCTTTCTTCCAATTCTCTCAACTCCTGAGAATGCTTCTGTTTGATTTCACTAACCTCTCCTAAAATGTAACCATTTGGAGGCATCTTGTCTTCACACTTATCTCAACCTTCAACTTCCACCTTCAAGAGATCTACTTATTGTGCTCACATACCACTTTGATGAAGAGCTAATCACAAACTCAACACACTTCACAACCCTCCTTGGTTTTAGTAAACTTTCACAAGAGAGTTCTTTCTCCCAACTCACCTACTCAAGTACTCTAGAGGGATTCCCCACTCAAGGATAGGTTCAATGACATTATATGTCTCTTACTAGGCATAGACTCAACCAAAGTTTGGTTCCCAACCAACTTACCAACTGCATTCTTTACAAAACCCTCAAGAGCCTTCCCAAGCCTGTTAGGTTCTCACAAGGATTCAAGGAAACAACAAGCACTCGATGGTTACAAAACCACCACTCTCCACTAAGACACATTTGGAATAGATAGAAATCACCATAACAACTCAACAATGACTCATAACTAACTTGGATTCTTACAACCCTTTCAATACCAAACTGACCAAGGTCATTAGGCCTAAACCCTTATATATTTATTGATGGGAGTCTCAATAATGATAGACACACCTCCCCTTGGTTCACAAATAAACTAGACTTCTGTAATGTCTTCACTTACAATGTGGGATTGACTGGTTCTTAAGAGTGAGATTAGGACTCTGATAGGAAGAACCATTAGGACAATCAGCAACAAAGATTCTACTAAGCTCACAAGGATTCCAACCTCCACCAAGGATTATAAAGGACTCTCTACCCCTTACACTGCTCCACACACACCAACTCCTTTATCACCCTTCCAACTTAGGCTATTTTAACCCAATGTTACACTGTCATAGTCATATACACTCTTATGAGGACAATGATAGCATTTTGTTGTTTGGTTGGCTTCTTTGACTTTCCAATCTTCGGGACATGGTTGGGATACCTACCCACACCCCTCACTACCTTCCTCTAGCCTTTTAAGATCCAAATTTGCACTCACACCACCCATACATCATCAATTTGTTGCCCTTATCAGACTAAGACAGAAAAAATTAGACTCTGTGTCTCCTCTAGCATGTGCCATCTTGAACATGGAGCCTTGCAAAGAAAAAAGAATAGAGAAAATTATTTACAAGGATCATCCCATCCATTGGCATGGGTTTTTAATGATCGGATAACCAACAATACATTATTTTTGTGTCACTGGATAGCCTAGCAAGGGTTTGTGATAGTTGTTACAAAAAATATGATACCTTGGCCAAAACACAATGAAACTCAATGAAACAAAGACCAAACTATAGAGGATTCATTCCCATAACATGCTCAATAGGTTTCCAAAGTAAATGAACAATATTCCACAATGAAAAATGCAGAAGAACAGACTGTAGCGTATGACACTGTGAAAAATGCAGGGAAAAACTCCAAATTTTATTGATTTTGCTTCATTACATCCTCTAACAGACCCTTTGGTTGATGAAACAAATACATTTATATGTTCCTCCATCCCTCTAAAATCTAGAACTAACATTTGAATATTATCTACCATTGAACCACCCTTAACACACTTTTGCAACAAAAATTGCATTGACAACTTTTGTCAATAATGGCAATTTTGATCAAAACTGATCATGGACCAAAACTAAGACCACCATGTCTCTAGACCATTACAAATAGGATTAAGGAGGTCCAATATGTCGTCATATGCACACTCCAATGAGACATTGTAGGTGATTGAAGGTTTTGTCATTGATGGCAACCTTGCAATCCTATGGCACCGACAAGTCATTACATCGACAAGATAGTGCACCGGCATCAACAAATCACACTCTACACCGGCACTCAGGACACCGGCACTGGCACAAAGAAAGGAAGTATACCGGCACAGAGTTCGACAGGATTTTGTTTATTATTGTAAAAACTTTGTAAGCCGACTTGGCAAATTGTAAAATGACTCTTATATATAAAAGAGATCATTGTAGACATTTTGTAAGGAAAAGAAAAAGAAAAAAAAAATATAAGGCAGACCTATTATGCGAAATATAGGCTAAAAGGTTTATGTAAGAAGCAGAGCAGCAACCAGTACTGGATTTGGCATTATAGATGCTATTGTAAAGTAGTACAAGATATTGGATTTGTATAATCCACATTGTAAGTCAGTGAGACTTCCTATTGAGCAGTGAGCTCTAGGTAGTTGGCCTTCCTGCATGTGCAGGCCCCTATTGTAAGTAATATTCTTTTATTGGCCAGTGAGTGAATATTGTGGGTCACAAATCCCACTGAGGTTTTTCCCACACTGGGTTTCCTTGTTAAATCCTTGTGTTATGGTGTGCTTTTCATGTGGATGCTCTTGATTCTATTTATTGCATTATTTATTGCATACCAGTACTCTGTTATAATATGTTCTACATGTTTTAAGTTAAGAAATTCTAATTACCAGTTAGATACTGATTCAACCCCCCTCTCAGTATCTGTGGGATTCCTAACAATTGGTATCAGAGCCGTGTCCTCTATTTTCAGAAGCCTAACAGCTTGAGGAAGATCTTGACACCGGTAAAGATGTAAAATCTAATGAAGCAACTGGAAGGAGCTCTTTCAGACTATGATGCAAAGAAATTGAAAAATATCAAACTAGAAGATGATTTAAGGGTAGCTCAGGATATCATTCAGACACTTCAAGAGAATCTTACTGTTGCAAGAAATAAGAGAAGAGAACTTTGTGAAAAGTTGCAAAATGAGAATGATGAAAAGGAATCCCTTAATGATTAGATAAGCAAGCTGAAACAAGAGAACATGACAAAAAAGAATGAGATGCGGGATATGACTATGATATTTGGTAAAGAGATTGAGGATAGGAAGAAGAATTGACCAGAAGACTAAGTGATGCAGAAAATGAGAACACAAGACTTAGCTATGAAAATGATATGTTGAAGACAGATTTGATGCATACTCAGAATGACTCAAATGAACTAATGAGACAGAAAGAGGTCTTAGAAATAGAACTAGAAACTGCAAATCAACATAAAGAAAAATTCAAGAAAAGCTCAGAGGAACTTGGCACCTTGCTGAAGAATCAAAAACCTAAAGGTGACACTTCTGGAATTGGCTTTGAAGTTGGTGAAAGCTCTGGTACTGCAAATACTCAGGATCACAGCAAACCGGTAAGACAACCTAATGCTTAAAAATTCAATGAAAAATGCTTTAACTGTAATAAGTATGGTCATAGAGCAAATGAATGTAGATCTAGAAATTATCAGAATATCAACACACCCACCGGTCAATGTTCAAAATGCAACAAAGTTGGTCACAACTCTAAAAATTGCAAAATGAATGTGAGATGTTATGTTTGTGGAAGATTTGGACATTTATCTAATCAGTGTAGAACACAAACCAGCATAGGTTATGAGAAAGCTATTCAGAAGAATAATGTAACTTGTTATGCATGTAATAAGATTGAGCATATTGCAAAATTCTGTAGAAGTAAAGGATCACCGGTAGACAACAAAAGTTCTAGCTTGAAACGCAAAGAAAAAGTTGAAGAGGTTAAGCAAGAATTCTCAAAACAATGGATTAGAAAAGCTGATCTAAATATTGGGAATACTCCTCCACCGGTAGAACCAATCAATGCTTCACTGGTAGGACAGAGTGATGCTTCACTGGCAGGACAGAGCAATGCTCCACTGGCAGGAAGTTCTCCATCAAATTGAAGAAAGTTTCCTTGAGGGTTTGGCAATCTAATGACACATGTGCTATTATTCCCTCGGCTAGAGATAAGAAGTTGGAAATTACTTGTTACGGACAGACAATGTTAAGTGAATACTTAACCGGCATGCATTTAATGTGGTAGATGGCAAAAAGATACTATAAATTTGAGGTTTTGGCTCCATTTCATTTCACCGAGATTTCAAACCTACGAAGAGCACGAAGAATCCGAGCTAAGGCATTTTCGAGCAATAGGCAAGAACACTTCAAGCAATCATCCATCCTAAAGGCAGTAAAAGGTATTTTATCATGGCATCCACCTCTGCAATTGAATATATAGAAAACCCTACTATTGTCAAAGTGATAAAAAGACCTAGGCCTGTATTTCAATTAGTTCCCAAGGTAGCAAAGAAAGATGATACCTTAGGCGCTTTTTCCCAAATTCCTAAGGGAGTTGTTTATGCTGAAGACCCCAAAATTTACATCCACTACAACATTGAGGAATTAGGAGATGAAGAGATTAAAACCATGTTTAAAACTATGATATGTGATGAATCCAACAATGTAAAAGATGAACACAAGATCATTGAGACCCTAGGATTTACAGAGATCCTTAGCATTCCTGAATTCCCCAAGGATGTGATTAGGATAGTCTTAAGCAGGGTACATGGTGAATTTTTCTGGCTAGATGCAATCCACAAAATCACTAAGGAAGTTGTGAAAGTTGTCACAGGGTTACCGACCACTGGTAAAAGACCAGACAAAACTAAGAAGGTATCCAATGACCTAGTTACAAACCTAACTAGCGCCACATTAGATAAAAGGTCCCTAAGAGTAAATGATGTAATAGACATTAATGTGAGATTTATTAGCATGATATTAGGGTATAAAGCTACACATGCAAATAGACTTAATTCAGTTTCAATTTTATGCATTAAGAGTGCTTATGATATGGTCACTGATAATGCAAAGATTGATATATGTGAGTGGTTAAAGGATGAATTAATTGACAACCTTGGAAAGATTAAGAAGGACAAGAAAGGAACTTTCAGGTTTGGAAATCTGCTAGTATGTCTGATGCTACATATAACCAAGTAGGTTCCTGGAATAGGCTACAAAAAACTTGGATATGATATACCGGTAGGCAAACAGTTAACCGAACTATTCAATAATATGGGAGAAGATAAGGAAAACAATATTCATGATTTCTTTCAAGCACTAAAAGTCAAAATGAAGAAAAGAATCAGGTTATCACAAAAGATTGTTGACAAATATAAGGATGAAATATTCTTTGTAATCAAGAAAGATGAGATTTGGATGGAAGCAGTCATCCCAAGGACTGTTTGGGTAAAAGAGATGGGCTACGAATAGATGATCATATAATTGAAACTTATGCTAAAGCACTTCTGGAAGCCCCTAGAGAACCTAAGGAAGAAATATTTGGTGGTGTAGAAACTATTGAAAGCCAAATACAATCAAAGAAAAGAGTGAAAAAGGTTGAGGTAGTTGTAAGAAAAGGTTCTAGACAAGCAAAGGCCATTAAAGAAGATGTGTTAAAGCAAACCGGTATAACAGAGGATGAGTTAGCAGCTGCACAACCTGAAACTCACCTATCACCGGTAGGTACTTCTTTGAAAAGTGACATGCCTACAACTTTCAAGAGAGTCGTAAGGAAAAGAGATCCCTCACCAACAACCACACCCTCACCCAGGAGGACAAGACAAAAATAACAAGCAGTGAGATCTCTGGTAAGAAAGGCTACACCAAAGAAGAAGAAACTGACACCCAAAAAGAAGAAGAGGATAAATAAGGACTTGGCCCCTCTTGACATACTGTTGAATGAAATAACAGAGGAAGGGAAAGTGATAAATATAGAAAAAATATATGACACTCTAACAGCTGATGAAAAAGAACAAGTTGAAAACAGTGTTATATTGCATATGGATATGTATAAGAAATTTTTGATGGAAGTAGTAAATGAAATTCCAGATGAACTATTTAAGAGACTGGAAGCAAGAAGACAAGCAGTAATAGAACTGGACAAGAAAATAAAGATTGAAAAGCTACTTGTTGTATATCCGATGAATTCACCCAAAGAAATTGATGACTTAATTGCTCAAGCCAACCGGTCAGTATTTTCTACTGCACACTGGCACATTTCTTTAATGGTTGGAAGAGTTAATGAGGTAACTGAGGAGACAATAAATGCATGGGACATTTTCCTTATGGAAACAGAAAAACAAGAAGAATATAGGAACCCCAAACCTAAAAAAGTTTATCAGAAAGAAAGAGACAAGGGTAAAGGTAAAGTTGGTGGACCACCTAGCATCAAGGTTAAAGACAACTTAACCCCACCTCCTTTGATTACTCCACCGGTAAAAACAATAGCTACAGAAGATCAACCGGCAGCTGAAAGTATGGATGTAGAGGATGGTAATCCTAATCCTGAAGTCTTATATACTGGGGATGTTGATACTCAAAAGATCAACATTGTGGTAGACAAAGATACAGCTGATAAGACTGACATGGCTAGTGAGCCTCCGGTAGCTGAGCTAACTGATAACACACAGGAGAGACCAGTAGAAGACAAAGAGAAAAAGGTAGAGACTTAGACCCAAACTGAGACAATGCAACAAACAGAGAAACAAACGGAGCAAAAGGCTCTGGAACAGCAACAGGAACAACAACAGGAACAGAAACAGGAACAGGTTCATAAGGAAACAGTGCCACTGACAACTGGAGAAGTAGAAAAACCATTGCTTAAATAAATGCAGACACAAATAGACCTACCAGAGGTCAATACAAGCTTGGTTACTTCCACTGACGGTATTCAGAATGTTGGTTCATCATCAGGCTACAAATCAACTAATGTGACTGAGGTAATATTAGACTCAATTAAAAAGATAACAGATTGCAGCTCACAAGCTTATAAGGCAATTGATGACACCATACCAATTTTGAAGGTAATTGCTCCTAATTGTAATATAGACAATAAAGATTCTTTAGGGCAACTTGATATCTTGTGTAAATATATCACAGAAAACAATGAGAAAATAAAGGAAGAGACATTGAAAGATAAAGTAGAGTTTGAAAAGCAGAAATTCTTTGATGAGCAAATAAAGAAGCGTAACAGAGATTTTGACACACTTCTACCAGAATTGTGTAATTTAGTAAAAGAGTACAAAACTCTGTACAAAGACACCTATACGACAAACCTTTTAACTGTAGATATAGACAAGAAGATGAGCAAGGTATAGGATGAGATCAATAAACTTGTAGATAATTTTGTTACTCACCTGATACACTATCAGTTTTTGAGGAGAAGATAACAAATTTTGAAGAAGATTTACTTAAATTGGAAAGAGAGAAAGAAAGAATAGTGAATAAGGCAAAGCATCTAAGATTAAAACTGAGTCCAAGATTGGACTATCTAGCATCACTGCGGAAGGAAGTATCTAAGGCACTAATTAAGGGACAGAAAACACCGACAGAGTACTTGCAGCATCTCACCGGTATAATTAAGAGAACAGAGATAGCAATAAGAGATAGTAAAAAGTTTATGGAGAGTATAAACTTGATTTTGGTGGATCTATTTCAAATTGTAACTACCCAGTTACAAGGTTGAAACCACAAACTCTACTGACATCTTGACAACCTTTGTCATTGATGCCAAAGGGGGAGTAGTGGGATGAGAAAATTCAACATCATAGGAATCACATGCTCAGGGGGAGCACACACATTTTTGGTAACATTTTTGGACTTCACATTTTTTGGATAATTTTTGGATACACTTTTTGAAATTTCTCATGAGTGTTGCCATTAATGCCAAAGGGGGAGAGTGTTGGCATATGCACACTCCAATGAGACATTGTAGGTGATTGGAGGTTTTGTCATTGATGGCAACCTTGCAATCCTATGGCACAGGCAAGGCATTACACCGACAAGATAGTGCACTGGCATCAGCAGATCACACTGTACACCGGCACTGAGGACACCAACATCGGCACAAAGAAAGGAAGTATACCGGCACAGAGGCCAACAGGATTTTGTTATATTATATTTTGTTTATTATTGTAAAAACTTTGTAAGCCGACTTGGCAAATTGTAAAATGACTCTTATATATAAAAGAGATCATTGTAGACATTTTGTAAGGAAAAGAAAAAGAAAAAGAAATATAAGGCAGACCTATTATGTGAAATATAGGCTAAAAGGTTTATGTAAGAAGCAGAGCAGCAACCAGTACTGGATCTGGCATTATAGATGCTATTGTAAAGTAATACAAGTTATTGGATTTGTATAATCCACATTGTAAGTCAGTGAGACTTCCCATTGAGTAGTGAGCTCTAGGCAGTTGGCCTTCCTGCATGTGCAGGCCCCTATTGTAAGTAATATTCTCTTATTGGCCAGTGAGTGAATATTGTGGGTCACAAATCCCACTGAGGTTTTTCCCACACCGGGTTTCCTCATTAAATCCTTGTGTTATGGTGTGCTTTTCATGTGGATATTCTTGATTATGTTTATTGCATTATTTCTTGCATACCGGTACTCTGTTATAATATGTTCTGCATGTTTTAAGTTAAGAAATTCTAATTACCGATTAGATACTGATTCACCCCCCCTCTCAGTATCTGTGGGATTCCTAACACAATATACCCTCCTACATGATTGAACCCTTCCTTTGTTACCTTGGTACATGCACTATATTGACAATTTTGACATTTTTTTACAACATTGAGATAACATGACTACAAATTGAACTCAAACATTACATAATGATCTCAAGGACCCTTATTAAATAAAGAATGGTCTTTCATGACATTATCCCCTTATAGAAATGACATGAAACTTTAAATAACTCATAATGGCTAAATAGAATCATATGACCAACTAGGTGCTCTTGCACCACCTTTTGTGCTTGGCCGATATATTATCTTGGTGTATGTTCTTACCAGTATATATATAAGACATGTATGTGTACACAAGGCATGAAGTGTGTGAGCAAAAACGTAGTGGTATGTGAGGTGAGAGAGATAGAGAACAAAGTGTATGCGAGTAGTGTGAAGTGTGAATAGTGTTCAACCCAACAATAAGAATAATAACTCTAATTGAAGTCTCAACCCAAAGTTTGGACATCTATTTGGTAAAGTCACTATTTCCATAGCTAGTGTTCATTTGATTGTCAACCCAGGGACGTGGTACTTGAAATGGGTCTGCACTATATATGCACTAAGTTCCTGCAACAACTATTCTGCATTACTGCAGCAACTAACATTATGCAAAAAAAGGTAAACAAGAATGGAAACTATGAAAAGGCTACATGAAGACTTCTGCATAAACTCATAAAAACAATACTGGACAAATTCAGTGTTGATATACAGAAGTTACTGTTACTCTGTTCTGGCTTGGCTGCAGGAACAATCAACACAAGAACTTCTACCGCTACTAAGAAAAGAAAACTAATTTTAACGAACGCACAGGATCACTCACCAAGTGCACCCCCTTGGATGAGTGATACGAGGCTTGCCAAAAAAAACTCTTAACAGATTAGAATAACATAACTTTATTCATTACTTTCTGAAAGTGATTACATAGTTTTTAATATGAAAAGAAACTCAAGAATGTTTATCAAAAATCCTCTACTCTATTCTTCTCTCTTTTGTCTAACTAACCTTGAGAAGAAGAAGAGCTCTTTATTAAAAATAAATCAACTACAATAGACCACACAGATCACGCCCAAAAGAAGAGGCGAATGATAGACCGATAAACAAGATAAATGGAGCTATGTTGCAAGAAACGTGGATCTAAACCGAACCACAGTCTTTGCATGTCATGGCGGTATTTGCAAATTCAATACCCACTAAAGTTAGACATTGGTAATGTCTCTTGAATTATTCGCTTATGTCATTCCTTATGCTTGCTCAGCTCTTATACGGTTTGATCTCCAGTTATCTCTTATGTATCCTTCCCTTCATCAGGCGCGATAGGTGAATATCCATTGCAACATCATTTATTACCTGCACTATAACAGAAATAACATACAAGGACATACATACGCATTTTATTTAATTAACACATCTATTAATTCACATATGATATTGCCCTAAATAATCCACATGGAAATAGGAATAAATCACATGGCTGCAAGAATAAATGGCATGGCTACAGGAATAGACTAGCAAAGATGAAGCATGATTTAATAAGTTCAAGCTTAACATATGGAATACATATAGTCAACTTCCAATACATCACTACTACTATGCAAACCAAAAGATAACAAAAACTCAAGAGTTCTGAGGATAAAAATATGACAAAGTTTCAACTCATCATTCCCCCCAACTTTAAGAGCTTGTTGATCCTACAACAAAAGGAAAATTTCTAACTCTTGCACTAACTCTCAAATAACCAATGGTTCCTTGACCTGTTCCTCCTGAAGCCAAATTCCAATAAAATCCCTTCTTTTTTTCTAGCCTAGACCATCTGGTTGATTCTTCTGTGACTGCATCATAGGGCTAATCCATAGGCTAACATCCCAATAGTGGCCACATGAGAATAGGAGGCTGAAAGATCAGTGGTAGCCAGTTGTTGGTTTTCTCTCTACCTAGCTGTATATATCTGGGGGCCCTTTGTATAGCTGCTTGAAAATTTTGCAATGAATAAGGTTCCCCCTGTTGTAATTGATCTAGTAAGTTATTCCAGTGTTGAGTTAACCCATTTGTTGCAGCTGCTCTGCCAATCTGAACTAGATGCTCATATGCTTGATAGATTTCTTCTCTCATTGGAAGCACTAGTTTTCTAACATCATCCCTTACCGGTAATTTATGCCATTCATAATAAAGAACTCTTGGTTCTTTTGATTCTCTCCTTAATAGCAATGGACAGTCAAACTCTAAATCTTTATATGCTCTAGCTTGTGTCCCCATGCTGATCTCATTCTGGATCCACGAAATTAAAGCTTTGATATAGATATCCCCAATATATAATAAAGGGTTCCACTCACTGTCTGAGGGTACAATATAGTTATGTAAATAAAATTCACATAGAAAATTCTTCACAGCTAGTGGAGAGGTCTGGTAAGCATAAAAGAATTCTTCAGGGGTCTCTAAAGAGGGTCTAAGGTCCCGAACAATGCAGTTCAATTTGAAATTTAAATACTGCTCCTTCAAATGCATAGAATAAACCCTTGGAGGTGCCCTACATTGTATCAATTCGGGGACCATACTAGCAATTGTTTCAACCTTAGCCTCTAATTCCTTAATTTTGTTATCCCTCTTTTCTATTTCTTTTTGTTGTTTATCAATAATCCCTTGCAACCTAGCCCTCTCTATTTCCCATTGTCTATAAATGTTAAAACAATGGATAAACTGTTTAGGGATGAAGGAGGTCTAATAAGTGTTACCTTAGGCCATGGGATTTCTTCAATAAATTCCTCAATCTGTGTTGGCATCTCTCCAAAATTTTCCTCAAATTGATGTGAAGTGTCTCCAACAGTCTCTTCAAATTGCTTCTAGATTTTCTTCAACAGTTTCTTCAGGCTGTTGTGAAATTTCTTCATTAACCTCCTCAAGCGATTGTGTCACAAAAGCAAGATTTGACAATCTATATTTATCAACTTCTACCTAGATTTCAACATCCACAAGGCTTCCTTCTAGTTGTATTTCAATATCCGTAAGGCTTCCTTCTAGTTGTTGCATGAGTTTTTCTTTTTGTCCTACATCTCTTGGCTGTAGGAGAAATTTGAGTTGCCTGCGGCTGGACTATGGGTTCTTCATCTATTTCATTCCTTCCCAACCCCTTCCCTTTTCTCCTAGAAATTGGTGACTCTCTTTGAAGAGAGGTAGAGGGTTGTTCCATATTTGCTTCTCCCATCTCTTCTTCCACATTAACCACAACTCCTTCAACAATAAGCAAATAATCCTCTGCAGCAACTATGGGAGAAGAGGGTTCTGCAACATTTCCTTCTTCAACTAGCGGATTCTCTACAATAGGAGCATCTTCAACAGGGGCATCTTCAACCCTAAACTGAAGTATATCCTCAAATACTCCCCATTCCATCTGTGAAACATTTCTAAGGGAATGTTCTACAAGCAATTTAACCAATCCATGATGGCTAACAGAATGATTTCCATTTTTTCATGTCTCCTTAGCACTTGTAGAAATGAGGTGATATAGAAAATTAGGGACATTCACCCTCCGATCATGCCGTAAATGACTAAGTAATTTAAAATGCGGTGAATGTAGATTTGAATATCTCCCTTCACAACTAATGCATTTCATGACATACAAAGCTACCCGAGGCCATTCTGCTGGCAAGGAAACCCTTCTAGTTCCTTGCTTATCCATCATTAGAGGTCCATCTGTGGGAATTGTGAACTCTGCTCTGGTGCTCCTTGCATATTTTGATTCCGGAAATAGTTCCCCTTCCTGCAGCAACCTTGTTACTTCTGCTATTCACTACTCTATAGCAATAACCCTTAAACCTTTAACCGTAGCTTCTCCTTCATTAAAGGAATGCATAAATTCTATAGCTATTTCTTCATTAAAGTCTCTGATTTTCAAAAAGTAATCTAGCCAGTCATGGTGTCTAAAATGATGCTCACAAAGAGCATCCTACAGCAACACCTCATGAACTATTGACTCATGGCAGATTAGATCACCACGCATCTCTTACTCTGCTAGTATAGAACACTCTACAGCTAGGAAATAGTGGACCAAAATATCTGACATACTTACTAAATTGAAAATTCCATACATATCTCAATTTCGACAATAGAATTTGTTATTTCCTTGCATGAAATAATAACTTGTTAAATAATGATGGCAAGCAATCAATTCTAAGTACCAAAAAGGGTGGATAATCTCTAACTTTGGAAACCGAACCATAAAACACCCCCCCAACTTAGCCTAGCACATGTCCACACAAGTGGATGATATTTTGGGGAGTGTAGCAGATTTAAAAAGGCATAATCATAATGAAATAATAAATGCATAATTAAAACAAAACACAATATGTACATACATGCAGTCATACGAAAATGATGGCAGAATGAAGTGAAATGGTAGATAAGAAAGTGGGATGGAATGACGTGGATGGAATTTTATTTACGAAGAAGAATATTCCCATAAGATATGGAAATATTTATTGTGAAATGATGCTTGAATAATTATGAAGCAGTGCGCATGTTCATTGCAGTGGCTGTAGGAACCTTACCTTTATTACTTTGCTCAATTGCAGCAGGAAGTTGATCAGTTGCTGCAGGATCCTTGTCAGTTGCTGCAGGAACCTTTATTTCATCCTTTTGGTCAAATTGCTGCAGGAACTCTTCTTTAGTGGCTGGCTTATGATACAGATGCAGTCGGTGACCATTCACCAAAAGCTTAAACTGAACAGGATCAATTATGGTCAAATGAACAACTCCATTATTGAAAACTTCTTCTATCTCATAAGGACCTAACCACCCGGTTTGCAGCTTCCCCATAGAATCTTTGTATCTAGAATCACACAGTAGTGCCCAGTCACCTACTTTGAACATCTTCTCTTTGATATACTTATCATGCCACTTTTCTCTTTGATTTTGAATCAGTTTTGTCTGTTGGACAACTATTTTCCTCCATTCATCTAGAGCATTCAATTCCTGAATACATTCTTTCTGTGCTTCAGATAATGTCATATTTAATTGTAAAGTTGTCCTCAGAGTTTTATACTCAAGTTCAATAGGCATCATTGCTTCTTTTCCATAAACCATCTCAAAAGGTGTAAAACCAATTGGTGTTTTCCAAGTTGTTCTGTATGCCCAAATTACTTCTGAAAGCCTATGAGACCAATCTTTTTTATGAACAGATACTATTTTGGTAAGAATAGCCTCAAGTTTCCTATTTGTAACTTCTACTTGTCCATTAGCTTGTGGATGATATGGAGTTGATTTTCTATGCCTTATATTGTATTCATTAACCAAAGTTGCTATCAATGTTGAAGTAAATTGAGATCCCTGGTCTGAGACAATCTCTCTTGGTACTCCATATCTTGTAAATATATCTTCATAAAGAAACTCAACCACCTTATTATATCTTGCATGTATCATGGCACGAGCTTCCACCCATTTTGTTACATAGTCTGTACATACCAAAATGTAGGATTTTCAATTAGAAGGTGGATCAATTAGGCCAACAAAATCTAAACCCCATTTATCAAATGGTGCTATTGATATTTATGGATATAATGGCATCTCATCAGATTTTGTAGGTCTTCCTATACGTTGGCATCTATCACATTTCCTTGTATACTGTGTTGCATCCTTGTGTAATGTGGGCCAATGGTATCCTATATTTAGTACTTTGAGTGTTGCTCCTTTGGCAGCAAAATTTCCTCCACATGGCTCATCATGACATGCATGCAGGATATCATATGTTTCATCTTCTCTCACACATCTTCTCATGACTTGGTCAGGCCAAGTATAAAAAAAACAATCAGCAATCCATGAGAAGTTAAAACTTTTTTCAACTAACAATCTTCTTTCTTTAGCAGAGAAATGAATTGGCATTTTAGCAACAACTAAATAATTGGCAATATCAACATACCAGGGAGTATGAGCTTGAATAATAAATAAATGTTCATCTGGAAAAGCATCATCTATCACTGTAGAATCTTCTTGTAATTGAAGTCTTGAAAGATAGTCTGCAACCACATTAGACTTACCTGTTTTATCAACAACTATGATATCAAATTCCTATATCAACAATAACCAGCGAGCCAATCTACTAGTAATATAGTGCCTGAATTTGTTGAGTGCATATATAATGGCTAACAGTTCCTTTTCAGTTACTATGTAATTCAACTCAGGTCCCTGTAAGTTCTTGCTAACATAATATATTACATTTTCCAATTTGTCAACCTTCTATCCTAACACTGCCCCTATTGCATAATCAGATGCATCGATATGGATTTGAAATGGTAAAGACCAATTTGGACCTTTAAGAACTGGTGCTTGAGTCAAGGCATGCTTACTCTTTAAGAAAGCTTCATTGCATGCAGAGGTCCATTTAAATTCTATATCCTTGGTAAGCAGTGAATATAAGGGACTTGCAATTTTGCTAAAATCTTTGATAAACCTTTTGTAGTATCCAGCATGACCAAGGAAACTCCTTACATCCTTTTGCTTCACAAGGGCATTGATATTCTGAATGACTTCAATCTTTGCTAGATCCACCTATATTCCTCTTACAGAGATATGATGACCAAGGACTATTCCTTCCTGCATCATGATGAAGCATTTTTCACTATTTAATAACAAACTATAGTCCTCACATCACTGCAAAACTTTTTTCAGGTTCCCTAATGCTTGTTCAAATTCAAAACCATAAGTTGTAAAGTCATCCATATAGATTTCCATGATGTCTTGAGAAATATCAGAAAAGATACTGATCACTGCTCTTTGAAAAGTGGCTGGAGCATTACACAATCCAAAAGGAAGAATAGAATATGCATATGTGCCCCAAGGACAAGTAAATGTTGTCTTCTCTTGATCCTTCAGGGCTATCTGAATCTGATTGTAACCACTGAATCCATCAAGGAATGAAAATTATCTCTTACTAGTCAAGGAATCCAATACCTGATCCACAAATGGTAATGGAAAATGATCCTTTCTTGTTGCTAAGTTTGGGGCTCTATAATCAACACATACCCTCCATTTTCCTCCTTTCTTAGGGACTATAACCAAAGGTGATACCCATTGGCTATCAGAGATAGGATAGCTATACCCGACCTTTAACAACTTCTGTAATTCTTCTTTAACTATCTCTTTTAAGGCAAGATTGATTCTTCTTTGAGGTTGTCTGAGTGGGCAACACTCTTCTTTTATATAGATATGGTGGGTGCAAACTGTTGGATCTATCCCATGCATACCTTGTAATCCCATGCAAAAGCATTTTTATGATATTTCAGTAAGTCCACAAGGGCCTCTTTTTGAGTATCTGAAAGATCTCTATTGATATTCAAACATTTATTCAAATCAACTTCTATCTTGATAGTAAGATCAATCTGGTTCATATCAGAAAAATAAGAAGAAGATACTTCCTAGGACAACAGAATATGCAATATATCAATGGCTGCAAGAAAGTCCAAACCTGCAATATTTGGAACCAACTCATGCAATTGTTGTTCTTGTATCAACTCATTTATCAGAATTTTATAAAGAATTGAGTCTTCATCATGTAATTGCATGAATGGCCCTCGATTAATCATCATAAGGTGATTAATAGAGTCAACTCCCTCAGATTCCTCTCCCAAAATAGGCCAAATGGCTTGTTGTTGATCAAGTTGGGGTTGTGCAAGAGAATACAAGGCTAATGTTTTTGTAGAATTCTCATCTGAAATAGTCATATCGCCTGATCTACATCCAATATATGCATCAGCTGTGGCAAGCCAAGGTCTTCCCAAAATCACTAGATATCCTCCCAATGTTTCCTTTGGAGATAGAATCATAAAGTCTGTAGGGTATTCCCAGGAATCCAAAATAACCACTACATCTTCAATTATACCATCAAGTCTCACTGTAGAGCCATCAACAAGTTGCAGAACTGTGGGTGTAGGCCTTAAACTCTTGATTTCAAGCTTGTTCATTACTTCTCTTGTCATCACATTAATGGCTGCCCCTAAATAAATTAAAACATTTCTTATTTGGTTGCCATTAATGACTATAATTATAACAGGACTACCTGGATCGGAATATTTTGGAATTGCAACCTTGCCTAACATAATATCTGCCAGTTGACCCATAACATGCACTATTTGTGGATCCTTCTTCTTTCTGCCAGGTTTTTTTAAACATGCTTCTCTCAATGCCTTACCATATATGGTAACATCTTTTATTGCTTGCAACAATGGAATTTTAACACAAATATGCTTTAGTTGATCTATAATATCAAAGCCTTGCTCCTGTTCTGTGGGAACTTCCTTTACTTGCAATCTCTTGGGAAATGGTGGTAATATCTACTTCTGAGGTATTACATCTGTTGGATCAAAGGTTCCTTTCTCTTCTTGTACCTCAGTGATAACTGGAGGAGATGGATTAGGGAGTTTATTCCCAGATTGGAGGTGAATATCACTTAGAGATAGAGAATAGGCTAGGTATTGATTAAAATTTGTTGAATAAGCTTGTTGTTTTGCAGAGGTTTAATATTAGGATTTGGCAGTGGTTGAGTAGGAAACTGTGTTGGCTTAGGTGGGAGTGCAGTGGTTGCAGGAGGAGGAATTATTGTAGGAGGCTGTGGCTGAATAGGCTGTTGATAACCAGAAGATTGGGGATTCCATAGCTAACTCCCTCTCCATTGAGAAGTAGGTTGCCAATTCCCTTGAAATCGACTTCCTTGGCTTTGAGGTGGATAGCAATTCCCTTGTGGCTACTGCCACTGTGGCATTTGATTACCAAAATGTTGCCCTTGGGCTTGAGAACCATACCAGTTTTGATAATTACCAAGATTGTAAGCATAAGGTGGTTGCTATTGATTATTTGGCACATAAGAATTTCCACTATAACTAGAAAAAGAAAGTGGATCCAGAGGCATACCTTGTCTTTGGAAATTTGGCCTTCTTTGAGCAATGTAGAAGACTTTCTCATCCTCACCTTGTATTGGCTTGAAGTCAGGAACTTCTACATTTGTAACCATTTTGCATCGGCAATCCTTTTTCGTTGTCTACAATGAGGGCATAATTCTACAAGAAATGCATCAGATTCTTCATGCTTCTTCTTTTTTGCAAGTGTATCCAACTGGGTAGCCATATTATTTATAATGTCCTTAAAGTCCTTCAATAAATGGCTAAGTTCCAATCTAGAAACTCTAGTACCAACTGCTGATAATGGTGCTCCTAGCTTGAAACGCATGTTCTTCTTAGAAGCAAATCTAGAATACTTCTTACAAATTTGTCCTATTTCAGCCCAAGTGGACTGTGTAATGTCACCTCCTCCCATAAGATCCAAAGAATCAGTGCATTCATCATCGATTCCCCTCAAAAATATAAACTTGAGGGAATCTTCATTGAGAGTACTATGTTTGGACTTTTTGACACTAAATAGAAACCTCTCCAGATAATCTTCAAGACTCTCATATTCTTTTTGTGTCATTCTAAAGACATCATCCCCATGACGATCGGTGCCTCTACAATAATCTTTGTATTTTGTAAGAAACAACTGTTTCATCTCATCCCATGTATTGATTGTGCTACTACCCAAGCTCATAAACCATCTCAAGGATGACTCCTTCAAGGTGGCAGGAAAATTTTTGAGTCTATGGGCATCCGTACTTTAGTCAAAACTCCTACAGAGAACATCAAACTCAAACAGAAATTTGTCTGGGTCCTCTATCACCAATCCATAGAATTTAGGGAGAGAAGAAGCTGGAATGTTCTTGAGATTGGCATTATCATGCTGATCAAATATGGGGAACTAAAATGTTGGGTCTGGTTGTGGTGGTGGATTATTTCCACCAAGAGGTGGGTTTCCTTACATTGGACTTGTGGGGATTGTTACCATATGAAATTATTCTTCTTGAGGTCCAAAGAGGAAATGAAGACTACCTTCTAGGAATTCAGATTCAGGGTGATTCAAATTTTCTGGGGTTTGATAAAGTTCAGCAAAAGGATTTGTATCTGAGGAATTATTTTCCGCATGATTAGGAAGACTGAGCAAAAATCTACCTAGAATATATCTTCTTCATCTATGCATGCAGATTCATGAAATTTTTTGAACAATCCAATATACCAAAAGAAAAACAATTAATTGAAAACTGAAAAGATAATAACCATAACAGGTTCTTAGTTTGACACCATCCCCAGCAATGGCGCCAAAAAATGTTCAACCCAACAATATGAATAATAACTCTAATTGAAGTCTCAACCCAAAGTTTGGACATCTATTTGGTAAATTCGCTATTTCCATAGCTAGTGTTCATTTGATTGTCAACCCAGGGACGTGGTACTTGAAATGGGTCTGCACTATATATGCACTAAGTTCCTGCAACAGCTATTCTGCATTACTGTAGCAACTAACATTATGCAGAAAAAGGTAAACAAGAATGGAAACTATGAAAAGGCTACATGAAGACTTTTGCATAAACTCATAAAAACAATACTGGACAAATTCAATGCTGATAAACAGAAGTTACTATTACTCTATTCTGGCTTGGCTGTAGGAACAATCAGTGGATCTATTTCTAGTGGTTGTGGGAACAGTTAACACAAGAACTTCTACCACTGCTAAGGAAAGAAAACTAATTTTAATGAATGCACAAGATCACTCACCAAGTGGGCCCCCTTGGATGAGTGATACGAGGCTTTCTAAAAACAACTCTTAACAGATCAGAATAACATAACTTTATTCATTGCTTTCTGAAAGTGATTACATAGTTTTTAATATGAAAAGAAACTCAAGAATATTTATCAAAAATCCTCTGCTCTATTCTTCTCTCTTCTGTCTAACTAACCTTGAGAAGAAGAAGAGCTCTTTATTAAAAAGAAATCAACTACAATAGACCACACAAATCATGGCCAAAGAAGAGGCGGATGATAGACCGATAAAGAAGATAAGTGGAGCTATGTTGTAGGAAACGTGGATCTAAACCGAACCACAGTCTTTGCATGTCATGGTGGTATTTGAAAATTCAATGCCCACTGAAGTTAGACATTGGTAATGTCTCTTGAATACTTCGCTTATGTCATTCCTTATGCTTGCTCAGCTCTTCTACGGTTTGATCTCCAGTTATCTCTTACACATCCTTCCCTTCATTAGGCACGATAGGTGAATATCCACCGTGGTATCATTTATTACTTGCACTACAACAGAAATAACATACAAGGACATACATACGCATTTTATTTAATTAACACATCTATTAATTCAAATATGATATTGCCCTAAATAATTTGCATTGCAACAGGAATAAATCACATGGCTGCAGGAATAAATGGCATGGTTGCAGGATCAGACTAGCAAAGATAAAGCATGTTTTAATAAGTTCAAGATTAACATATGGAATACATATAGTCAACTTCCAATACATCACTACTATTATGCAAACCAAAAGATAACAAAAACTCAAGAGTTTTGAGGATAAAAATATGACAAAGTCTCAACTCATCAAATAGTATAAGTATGTAAGAGTGATGGCATGTGTAGGTGTGGAATGTGCGAGTGCAGAGTTGCATTAATCCCTTACTGGATCAGCTACAAGTAGTTGGATTGACAGATTTAAAATAGTGTTGCAGTAATCCCTTATTAGATCTACTACAAGCAATTGTGTTGGCAGAAAGTATTGCGGAGATCCCTCTTTGGATATGTTGTAAGTTGTTTTTATATCTGAGCTTATCATGGAACTAACCTCATGCATTTGGAGATGTAATTTTCCTCAGTTCACTTAATTCTATTGCAGTGAGCATTCTGACAGTGAGTTGTATTGTAATCAAGTAGTGAGCCATCCAGTAGTGAACCACCGCTTTTGTAAACACCATATAACTAGTTAAATTATCTTGAGAACTAACCCTCTTTGTGGTTTTTCCCATTTGGATTTTCCACTTATAAAAAATTTTGTGTCTATCTTGTGAGTATGCTTTTGTTGTTTCATGTTGATGAGATTAATTGTTAAGGTTCAAATAAGTGAAAAGTTTTATTTCCATGGGAATATTGATTCACCCCCCTCCCCCCTCTTAGTATTTTGGTCTCTTCAACCATTAAAAAATTAGTATCAGAGCTTGGTCTCTTGCTTACTATCTTAACTGCTTGAGGGAGATCCTTTTTGGTTGAATCATGACACCAATGAGTATGACCAGAGAATATCATCTAGATGAAGAATTGAAGACAGTCATTCAAGATCTGGAAAGTGTGGAATCAAATAATGAAGAATTGAAAGAAAATGTGATGGTGGAGAATGAATGTGTATAGAAGCTGAGAGAACATATCTAAAATTTTAAGTTGAGACATAAGGAATTTAATATTGAGTTGAAGTAGGTGGATGAAACTGTTAAAGATATGATGCTGAAAATTGAGGAAAAGAACTATAATGTTGAAAAAGGTGAATGATGGAGATCTAGAGGAAATATTTTCTTCTCTCTGAGGAGAAATGAAATTTTCACTTCGGATTTCCCTTCAAACACTTTTCATGCATTACATTAGAAGAGGGGGGAAAATACACTAGATTCAACCTCTAGAAAAAGGAGATTGAATTCTGAGTGATATAAGAATGGTAAGTTAATCCCCTCTTCTGGAATGAGAATTGAATTGAATTGTGTACTTATAACCAAGTGAAAAAGAGACAAAGATCTGGTTATAACTCAAGATAGAAGCGTAGGATCAAGCTGTACACCTGGATCTGGCAATAATCTGTTGAGATGAAGCCGCCCTGTGAATTTGAGAAAAAGTTGTCCGAAACGTGGCGAGAGTGTACACGGTCCTCCAAAACATCCACGAAATGAAAAGTGTTTTTTCCACCTCTACAAATGGAGTCCAAATCCAAAAGTACAGTTGTGCACCTACAACCTACACACAGAAAAGAGAGAAAAATGGGTTGGGATTGGGGAATTGCCTTCAAGTCAAACCCCAGTTTTGGAATTAACCAAATGATGAAAGAAAGTAATTGCAAGTAAATGTAAATGAAAGACTGAAATTTAAATCACCTCAAGGGAGGTTGTGATAGAAATGTTGATAGAATTGTTTGTATGAAGTTGGATGTTGGAATGAATCTCCTCTTCAATGGTTGAATCCTTGACTTGAATGCAACACCTAGCCTTGAAAGGAGACTTGAGAATTCTCAATGCTGGAAAAGAATGCTTGAATGATCTTGAATTCTCAAATGCATGATCTCATGTATCTATGTTATGCCAAAATGGAAGGGGAAATGCGACTTATATACTTATCAATTAGGGCTAATTGACTGATTTCACAGACCGACACTAGGGGAGTTTTCCCACTCAATGCACAACCACCAAAGCATAATTTAAAGGGTCCTACCCCAAAATAGGGTACGGGACAGGGGCGCCATGCCCCTATCTTGCCCTTTTTTCTAGAACAGGATGCAGTTCGGGAAGTGCAGATGGCAAGAAAGATGCAGTTTCAGGTGTCGAGCAAGTCTCCAGTCTCTGATCAAGCTTAGGGATTCAATTTGCATGCGTGAGGAACCTAATATGGTTAAAAATTGCAAGGGTCACAATTTTATGATGCTACATTTAGCCCTCACTTTAGAGAGAGTATGAGCAAACACCAATACTATCAGTAAAGTACAAGGAAACAAGATTGAAAGACTTCTACCATGTCAAGGAGGCATGATGCACCAAGCCCCCAGTGGACTTAGGATCTTACGACATCGATTGACAAAGTAAAAGGGAAGATCAAGAAGTGGAAAACCATGACTACAAGTAGCAAGGTTCCCCTTACTATGAGTCATGAAAAAGATACCAAAATTATGAAGCAAAGCCAAGTTCAATAAATAATTCTAAGTATCAAGAAGGAAAATATGAGCAGAGTGTATGCCCCCACATTAAATAAATCATGCATGCCTTATCGGGAGTGATTTATTTAAGGTAGGATACACCCAAGAGAGAGAGAAGAGAGGGAGCACATTATCACAAGGATTTAGCTCCCAATCAAGGAATAAACCCAAGGATAATTAACACAAAACACAAGGTAGTTTCATTTCCTCAGGTCAGTATGTTGTATGATAACTCATATATATCATATGTATATGCATATAATAATCACCATTCCCCAAAGAAATGAAACTTCCTTGGAGGAAAGGGGAGACAAGAGTCTTTTGAGTCAACATGAAAGAGACCAAGAAAAGATCTCAATGCTTTGCATCATCCCCAAATAGACATTAAGGGAACAATATAAGAATAGGGATACACATAGAAGAGTTGTCACAAGAGAACAAGAAAGGAGAGAGAGAGAAGATCTACAGTGCTAATATTTCTAATCTAGCATGACATCCACCTCCTGATCTTGCTAATCACTATTTCGAGAAGGAGAGAAACATGCCAGAGGAGCGACATTGAGCATAGCAGATGGAGCTATCACAAGATCCAAACAAGGACTATGCTCATGTGGTAAGTCACTTTTTTCAATTCTAGGAGCTAGGATTAGGGTTTGTGAAAATTCAGTTGATAAATGCTTGTCTGCATCAACATATTCATAATCTCTATCAAAAGCATTAGGAGTTGTATTTCGATCATGAATAAAATTTTCTCTCATTTCTTCATCAAAATGTAGAGAAAGAGGAGAATGAACACGAATAGGAGTAAAGCCATCACATGTTTTGTGCAACTTATGATTTGGAGATGTAGGTTGAACATCTTGCTTAGGAGAAAAGGTAATTATGTCAATTGTTGGAGTTTTAGGAGATGGAATAGTTTGAGGGACAACTTCACAATCTCGAACATGACATCTTTGTCAGTGTTCTCTCACACAAAGATTCTATTAAGTCTTAGTAGAAGGCTGAGAAGGAGGAGGAACATTTGAAAAAGTAGGAATTTTTTTCTCTTTGATAGTTGAAGGTTTAGGTTGAGGTCTTTTAGGTTGGACAAGAGGAGAAGCGGGCCTCTTCTCTCTATAAGAGTAAGGAGGTGGAACTACACCATATAAAGGAGGAATATTAGGTGTAGGAAGAAGACCAATTCCATCATGAGGAAGAGGTATAGGTCTAACCTTAGGAGGAATATTGTTGTTCTTCTTAGCAGAAGGTATAGTCACATCCATAGGAATAGGTTGAAGATATTCTTTAGGAGGGAGATTAGTTATATCCATGAGGGGAAGAACTTCATCTTCAAGTATGATAGGAATGTTAATTTTTGGGGATCTAGTTTGACTTAAGGATAGGATCATATCTTTCTTCCATTTTTGATAAGATTGAAAAAGAGCATCGCTCCTTGATGGAAGAGATTGAAATTTCTTAGGCCAAAATAAATCAATAGGAACACTAGGGCTTCTTTCGAATGGATGAAAAAGATATGGTTCATGGTTATGATTTCTCCATTGTGAGGAAATTTCAAACACTTATGGATTGGAGAAGCAATATCCTTCATGGAAGATAGCCAAGGATAGCCCAACTTCGCACTGAATTGCTCAGAAGAGGGTATGATAATAAAGTCAACATCCATAGATTTATTATGAACTTCAACATGAAGGGTGATAGAGCCAATGGTAGGACAAGATAATCCATCAAATAACTTCACAATTACATTAGAGGCATCATATATTGGTTTATGCAATCGTAAAGTGAAAAGATATTCCTCAGTGATGATGTTAACCACACAAGAGGGATCAACAAGAGTGCCATGACAAGGGATATCCTTAACCTTTGCAACTATGTATAAAGGGCCATAGGGTGCTCTAATGGTCTCACTAGGGTCAAATGTAATACAATAATCCTTAGGCGTATCTTGTTTTTCTACCATATTTACCAAGTTTGGAGCCATAGAAGTAAATTCCTCAGAGGAGAAAGAAGTATACTCAGTCTCAATCACGTTAGAGGTATCAGTAAAAATTTTAAGATTTTTATTAGGAGGAGCTACTACTTTTGTAATGCTAGCCAAAATACCCTAAAGACATTAAACAATAATATACAAATGGAGATACTTTTTTTTTTAATTAACATCTAATAACAATTAATGCAACACATAACATCTCCATCTATTTACATTCGTTCATCAATTAACCAATATGAACATATATCATTACTCATTTCATGAATTAACGCAAGCGGAAATATCACATCATTAATCTTTCTCTAGGGTACTTTAGCATCATTACTTAAATTCATTTCCACAATAGCATACTACGCACGTGAAAGATATATTTCACCTTCATTATTGCATCATAATATAATTATCTACTCATGAGATATGCAACCTATAACATTACTTACTTCCCATGATATGCATAATTTTCTTTCTACCAATGCATCTCTATGAATCATACATGTTTACTAAATCCATTTAACATCCTATAACATATTCATTTATTACTCCATGAACATTCCTCTTTCAAGATTATTTAACATTATAACTAGCCTCTAATCATCCCATGAGATAATACAACTGATCCATAATGCAATTCCATTCATTTCCATGACTCATAAGATCACCTCTCTATAATAGTACAATACAACTAGGCCTTAATTCCAATTTCCAACTACAATTCATCTACAAATATAAGTACATTAAATACATCATAAGCATAGATCTTTCTACTACAAGATTCTATCTATGATATACAAAAGGTGTTACATTACATACATTTTATCTTATCCATTACATAAATCTACTATAAGGTACATCCATAGTACATCATGAAGAAGAATCCATGTCCACGCAAGTAGAATCCAAAAGAACATCCCAATGGCTAAAAAGCACCAACCTCCCGATCATGTGGAACCAAAGGAACCACCCCCCGTGCTAGGAGATGACACAAGGTCCCAACACACACTCTAAACCTAAGCTGGCACCTAAAACCAAGGAGACTAACCACACAAAGACTCTCAAGCATGAAACTTACACAATATAACAAGAATGAACTCCCAAAGGCATAAAACTCATCAAGACATAAGTGCATCCAATAAGAATAACCATAAATCAATAAGGGGAAACACATGTAGGAGTGGAGTGTCATCACATGCCATCCTCATAACACAATAACATAATAACACAAGGCGCTAGCCTGATGGACATGTGGAGCCATCTCAACCTATGAGAGACTAAGGGAGATTAGCTTACCATCTTCACGGCCTTCTCATGCTTATCCTAAAACATCCTCCCTAGGACTAAGTCATGAGGCACAATCAATTTATCATCTTATTAATTAATCTAACTACCCAACCCATCCATTATTAGGTTATCACTTATTTACAAATCATGGAAAACTCCAATGTGCCCTAGTGGTCTAGACTTCATGCATCCTTACAAGGAACCTCATGCAAGCCTATCTCTCGTGACCCCGGTCATCACAAGGAAGCCCACTCCCCCCTAACATGGTCTCAAACATGAAAACACAAGAGGCTCTAGAATCATAATTGGATCTGAGAATATACATAAATTTGAAATCAAAAATAATCCATATGCAAACAACAATATCATCTCATAATCATGAAACATGAGAAAGTTAACATCATGAGAACCAAAAATCAATGAGCCTCTTGGCCAAATAAACATATCAAGGCCATAAGAAATACCATCAAATCTGAAATGAATCATCACATAATCTCAGCAAGGCCTATCCACTTGTTGGCACATAATCACAAGAATCTCAATCTCTCTCTTGGTGCATCAACAAGAGAGGAAGCACAAACAACTCAAATGGAGTAAAATGCATACAAAACAAAAATAAATAAATCATATGAAGACATCACCAATCATAAATAATTTTAAACAACATCATAAATGCCCTCAAAAAGCTTCTGGTATAACCCCAAATCCAACTGACCTCAAATAGACTTCAAACTGGACAAAACCTTAAAAATACACATAATGGCACATATGACTGATATTTTAGCGCATAAAAAAAAAATTGGCAGAAAACTACTTAAGTGCGAAATCAAAACTGCTCGAAATATAAATAGCCAAATATGACATATTTATACTCATTGGAATCGACACAAAATAAACTATAAGAATATGTGAACAAAATAAAATAATAAAATTCACCCAAGGAACTCCAATTGAAAACATAATGCAGACTTTTGGAGGAAGAACATCTCCAGCACTGCCAAAAACTGAGGAAATACTACAACCTTGAATCTAAAATATAGAAAGAATAATATATGACTCAAATACATTTAAAAAGACTTTCCACATAACCAATAACATCCATACACAAGGGGATGTGTGAAAATAAAAAGGGGAAAAAGTCCTGTGAGTCTCCTCTATAGCAGAGCCAGATTGGGAGCTCACAAAGACTCTCCTCTTTCCTAGATTTACAATCTCCATAAGAACTCATCTACTAGGTTAAAATATCCTTAATATAAAATACAAATCTTATTAAAATAATTCATACAAGACATATACAAAATCTGCAAGATATTCCTCATGATGAACATTCACGGCAATGCACGGGAAGCATTATTTCCAGAACTATAAACCAAGCAAAGAATCTAAATCCCATGGCTACCCATTCCAAATCTAGGAAGATTAAAGAGAATGCATAAACCAAATTATTATTATTATTATTTTTAATCAAATCAAACACAGAGCATACAAGTTTCAAAATTTGAAAGCAAAACAAGAAACCAATGGAGAAGCCTCCAACCTGCAACCTATGTGATGGTTTGTAGTTGAAGAAGAGCTCCCACAAGCCAAACCAAAATCCAATCAAGCTCCAGCCAAAAACCAAGAGTGCAGCAATCCAAAACCAAGGAAGAAAACTTGTTGGAGAAATTTCCAGAGAATAGCAAAAATCCAACCGAAAAACTTCACGGGAATGAAAATTAAAAGCAACAATAATCCAAAAACCCTAGCCTCAATTTCGGCCAATCAAAATATTCCATTTTAGAGTATATTTTACCAATCCACCATATAATATAATTTATTCATCCATTTTGAATTTAACCAATGAGATTGAAGGGTAGGTAAAGTAAATAAAATATACTTATTTAACTAAGTGGGATTGTTTTTATTTCTTTATTTAATTTATTGTGCTCATACACCCCACTTAGAAATAAAAAGTCAAACTATTAAATAAATATAAGATGAAAATAAATTTAATCCAGAAGGGAATTAAAATCAATTAAACCAAAAGCTAATAAAATAAATTAAAGAACCAAATAGATAAAAGATGTCAAATAAATGTTAAACCATAGAAAGTCAAATAAATAATTAAATAGTCAAATACCATTAAAGATTAGTCGCAAATATTAAATAAATATTAAACAACAATAAAGCTTATCAAATATTAAAATAATCATAAAATCAATAAATGTTAATTATCAAATAAATATAAATATCAAATAATTAAATATTGAAAACTTATAAATTAAATACATTAAAATAAACATTTCCAAATAGAAAACTACACATAATTACTCTAACATCATCAAGTAAATCAACCGGCATAAACTGGACTCACAATACCGAAGGACCAAGTTTACTAACTGACATGGCGAATTATGCCAAGAGGCTGACTAAACATGGTGAACAACTTAGACCTAGAGTATGTGAGGGGAAACTCATGCCATCTCCGAACCACATAAGCCATTGGAACTAAAGACACGCTCAGACCTGTGAAGCCAGGTGGAGTCGATGTCTGGTACCTGCAAAATCCTGCAACTACAAAATGACAATACCACATATACATATACATATATAGAACAAGCAAGTGATAGAGAATCGCGACGACACATCTCGCTTGCAATGAGTGATGTGGAATCATCTCTATCACGAAGACAGTCAAACAATAGTCAAACACATCTCATAAACATCTCCTCATATGTAAACATAAAGTAGGGTTAGTATAATCGTAATCATCATCAAAACCATGATAAATCTAATCTATCAATAATCCATCACATAGTGAGCATATAAAATCCATTGAGTACATATATCATCAAATCACATGATCAATCATGATAGTACCAACATCCATATAGATCAAAATAACATATGTCCAATAGTATCTAACATCAATCATAAGTCACTGAAGCACATGAGTAATCATCATCCAAATCATCAAAATATAGTCTAGATAAGTCTATCAAGCGAAATATAAAAGCCAACTCTAGTCAAAATAAGTTGAATCAAGGGTGGACACTACAAATTTATTTCCCTTATCATTCACACCTGCCACAGATATATAGTATTGTTATCAATCAAATCTTGAAAATTACTTTTCAATGCAAAATATTTCTTAGTAGAATGACTAGGTTGACGATGAAATTGACAAAAGGAAGTGTTATCAAAATAAGAGGATGCAAGTTTAGAAGGATCAACTTGTTTTATAGGACGAAGTTTGATAACATTTATTTGAAACAACTAAGCCATAATACTATGTAAATATTCATTCAAAGGAGTAAATTGTCTTTCTCTTTTGAAAAATTTAGAAATAGAAGGCACGCCTATTGTAGCATTGACATAGTTGTTGTCGATTGTATCATTGAACTTGATGAAGCTTTTTGTTGGTTTGAACTTTGCAAATGGTTCTTGAACACTCTCCCCCTTATCACTCAGAGCCATAGGAGTAGATTTCTCCATTTGACTCACAGTCAATTGATATTTGTGAAGTGTCGCGCACATCTGCGGAAAGGAAGTAAACTCAGAAAAAAGAAGCTTTTCCCTGATATCTTTTTGTAAATTAGAAATGAAAATTCATTGAATATCATTATCAAGTACATGAAAAGAAATTTGAGCATACAAATTCTTATATCTACCAATGAAATTAGTCACTTTTTCTTTAACACCTTGTTTACAATGCATTAAATCAGTCAAAGTGATTTTAGGACCAATATTATTTTGAAATTGTTGGATGAAACCATTTGCTAGTTGTTGAAAAGAAGTGATGGAATAAAAAGGCAAAGAGAAATACCATTGTAAATCCTTATCTCTTAATGTTCTTGTAAACAGTTTTGCAAGCAATCTTTGATCATAAGCAAAATCAGTACACAATGTTTTAAATGTTTTGACATGCGTAAGAGGATCACCTTTTCCATTATAGAGTTTCAATTGAGGGACCTCAACATGCTTAGGTGGCATGGCTTTAACAATATCAAGAGAAAGTGGGCTCGCAACATCAAAGGTGGGAACACTAAACTTGGATTGACTCATAGAAGCAATTTGTTGTTGTAAGGAAGACACGGTTTGAGAAAGATTGTTAATGGTTGCTTCGGTAGAATAATAGATGTTAGACATGGTTGATTGAGAAGGTTGCGTGATGTTATTGAAGGAAGGAATGGATTCAAAATAAGGTGGTGGGACATTATGATAAGTAGGCATAGGTGATGATTGCATAGGAAACGAGAAACTTAAAGGAGGAACAAAATTGTTGAATGAAATGCCCCCTTGTGTCACATTGATTGGTTGAGGGATAATAGGAATACTTAAGGAAGACATAGGTAAAGATGGAGGATTAAACGAAGAAAAGGGATTGCCCTTATGACCAATGGTTGTAGGAATGACATTTTGAGTTGATGTAGCCATGATGTTTGAAGTGAAAGTAGGAATACTAGCCATTTAACTGGTCAAAGGAATAGAAGAATTGATTTGATTTGAAGGTTGTGAATAACCTAAGTTCTCAGCACAACTCATGATAGGCATGACATTAGAATCAACAATATGAGAAATGCCACACAATATATCAATTCCATTCTTATCACTTTGAATCATGCATTTAAGGCCTTCAATTAATGGAAGAGCTTCACTATTAGGGTATTCTTGGGACATCCATTGTTGAAAGTTATCAAATTGATTGTCCAATTTTGAAAGTTGATCAATGGAAACTCTAGTCAAAGCTTCTTCTTCATCATGGGATTCATCAATGGGATAAATGGGCTCATGATTAGGATGGGAAGCATTAGCATTATCCTCATTAAAGAATTCACCCAAATTAGGCTCTATGTCTTTGGTAATTAAACATTGGGAGGCCTTAATTCTAATGCTTTGTCTAACGGGGATAGTGTACGAAGGACTAATAGTGGTGAAACACATGCACTAAAGGGCAAATTGAAATTTTGAATTTTGAAAAAATCTTACAAAATTGAGTAATAAAAAATTTAAGAAAATAATGATAAAACAATTTGAACTTTGTTGGAAGAAGAAAATGACATAATTTCCAAAATAATAAATCAAAGGAAATTAGAATTTTAAAATTAAGGCCAAGGGGATACCACTTAATTTTAAAATTAACAAAAACAAAAAATTTAAAATCAAGGCAAATTATAATTAACCTCTTAATTTTAAAAAATTTCTTGAAATTTAAAATGTTGAATTTTGGAGGTATTTTTTATGTTAGAGGGATCAAAAATCGACAAAATCAGCCAATCTTCTGGATTTAGGTTATCAAACGCAATCATAAAAGTCTCTCGAAATTTCAGGAAAAAAGTCAAGGATTGTGGCAGGAATGCACATGGTCCGACCAACTTTTTTCAAATTTTTTAGGGATGAATATTATGATGATTTTAAAGCTAACCCCCCAAAATTGGGGAATTTTATGATTTCGAAATAGGCGAAATTAAGGTTCAAATGTGGAAATAGGACCCTATGTCTACTTGAATTTAATCCTCAGAATTCTACTTGTAACAAGTTAGTTTCACAAAATACCAATGGAAATGCTACAGGAAATCCAAACTCAACCAATGAAGCTACATGAAATACATATGAAATAAATATACTAATATTACCTTCATGATTTATGTCTCATTGTGTCCTAACTCCACTATTCCTGGTTGCAGATGGTGTGCTCTCAGACAATGCATTGATAGCTTCCAAGATGGCATATGAAGAATGGACTGATAACTGATAGCTCACAAATGCTATGATATGCAATACTACATGATTATGCTAAAATTATTATGCTAAATTACTTCAAGATTAAAACTCACGGATGCATAAGTTTTACAAATGATTTATTTGAAAATGCACTTGAAGTCTAACTCTTCCTCAATTGAAGCTCTTGATTTTATAGACCTTGAGAGGATAAGATGATGTGGCTCAGATCAACAATCATGGTCAGATCTACAGATTTGGATGGTTGTGAGCAAGCGTGAAGGTTGAGAGAAAGGAGGAAGGAGAAGACAAGTGTCACTCATCTCACCTTGACTGGGTTGCTGACTGAGGGAATCTAGGGATGGTTGGGGAAGATTTAGGCATGAGAGAACAAGTGGACTCAAGTCCTTCCTAAGATGTAGGGGGTGTTGGAGAGAATATAGAAGATGGTTATGAAATATGTGTACGTACACAATATTCATTAAGTTTGGAGGTTGAAGATAAATGATGAATTAATATTTAAGAAATATTAATTTCCTTAGCTACATGATGGATGAGTTGGCAAAGGGAAGATGAAGTGGAGATGGAAGGTGAGCTGGATAAGAGGGATTAAATAATTTAAGAAATTATTTAATATTTGAGAATATAGGATAGGAGAATAACCATTAAATATTAGATATTTAATTAATTGAAGGAGATAATTAAATATTAGATATTTAATTAATTAGAGGAATAGAATAGATGAATTAATTAATAAAATATTTTGATTAAATTAATTAATAGAAAGACACGAAATCAATTAAATAAATTAATCTTTTCAAATTAACTATTTAATAGAAGAATAATTATTAAATAAATATAAAATATTTATTTAATTGCTCATAGCCAATTTTATGTGTATACATTTTGCCCCTCTTTGAAATAATGTCAAGACAACATTGCTTCAAAGATTAAATCAAGTCTCGATAGTGCGCCTGGCGAAGATTAAAAATCCTAATTGTGTACCCCCTCAGGAGATTGATCGTGAAATTATTGAAAATTTTGGTTTGAACAATTGATCTCATGATAATTGATAAAAAGTTTTGTCAATTAAATTCATTTGTAAAAAAACAAATTAAATTATGTGAGATTTTGCCAAGATCAAGAGCTCAATGAAATGTACAAAATAGAGACATAATATGGGACAAGAATAAACTATATTCTCATCAATAGAAAATGATCAATAACATGATTCAATAGTTGTTTACAATGTAGATGAGTTTGCTTATATAGGCAAGGCTAGGGATATGTGAGCACACAAACATGACATGTGGCTCAATAAGAAACAAGGGTAGGTAGGAAATAGGTGTGGGTAGGTAGGAGAAATAATATAATAGTCCACATGAGGTGGATCACCCACTAAATGTGGAGTGTAACAACAAAATCAACACCATAAAAGGTGGAATTTCTCCTACACACACTATCCCAATGTGGCACAAACACCCAAGTGTCTCATACCCAAACTACTATGAAAATGCATTATTCTAAGTAAACTTAAGTAAGTGTAATAATATCCATGATGAATAATTATTTACACCAACACCCCCCCTTAAGTGCAACTTAGAGGAATGCACTTAAGTCTACAATGCAACTAAGCAATGCAAGATGGGTCCCGGCTATGAGGCCATGTTAGGTACCCATGTACAAATGCAAATGCATGCAAACCAATGCAATGAAATCTCTCACAAAGTGGGGAAAGAGAGAAAAACCCAATGGGAAAAAACCCTCCCCCAAAAGAGAGATGAAAACATACAAGAGAACTCTCATAGAAGAATGTGAAGAAAAAAACCCCATGTGAGGAAAAAGTCCCCCCCATATGAGAGAAGAAGAGAAGCTAGGAAGCCCCCCCTCAATGTGGAATCTGCACCAATGATAGAAGCTCGATGTATGAAGAAACTGCTCCATGAATGTCAAACAACATTCCTCCCCTTAGGAAGAAACAAAACCAAAGGTGTATCCATGAAGTCTCCCCAATCATGAAGGGAAGATGTATGAAGAAAACTCATGATGAATGGAATCTCTGAAAACTGCTCAAGTGTCCCCATGTCGATGCTAAAAGATACCCCCTCCAAAGGTGGTAAACTGTGCCACACTGCTGAAAAAGTCACTCCAAGATCTAGTGGAGATGGATGTAGAACATGTCCCAAAGACTCACATGTCTCCTGAAAACATAAAGAGACCTCCTCCAACTGTTGTACATAAGTATCCACAATCATGTCAACCTCGAAAGAATGATCATGTAGAGAATGAACAAGAGGGTCAGAGTGTTCCCTCGCAACAATTGAAGAAGGATCAACTTCATCAAAGAGAAGATGAATGTCATCAATGATGTCTCCCAAATCTGCAATGTAGGATTCCATAAATAAACCTGCAATATCTGTCAAGTAATCATCCCATGAATCTGAAGCTGGAAGACAATGAATATCCTGCTGCACTGAATCACATGAAGGCAAAACTGTCACACTATCCGCATCATCAGGTGCAATAGGTGATGTGATATCAATATGAGGAGATGAAACACAAGACTCAAGAACGGGGTCACATGTGAGAATCCCCATGTTCAAGTGTCCAAAGTTCTCCTCAAAAACTGAACTATCACAAGAAGTGTGACCATAATGTGTAGAATCATCAAATGTGAAATCATCATCATCAACAAAATCTGAAAAGGAGTATAACCGAGATGCATGATCAACCACCCCAGTTGCAATGATAGCTCTAGTCTCCATGTCTCTAATAAAAACTGAGTCAGGTGTGAACTCCACAACTCTCTTAGTTGCGCCATGTGTGATTTGATAGATAGAAAGGAGATTGTTTGTCAAGTGGGGTACACACAACACATCATTGAAGGAGTTATCTCCAATGTCAATAGATCCTTTCCCAATCACATCCATGTATGTATGATTGCCCATCAAAATCTGTGGCATGGTGCAAGGCTCAAATGTAGAGAACATAGACTGCGAAGATGCCATATGATGAGAAGCCCCTGAATCTAGAAGCCATCTCTCTGAATCATGACTGATAGTAGCACATAGAGCTTTTCCTTTTCTTGTTCCAAAAGAGTGAGTCTTTCCACTTGTAGAACCCATGAATGCTTTCCCTTTTCCTTTTGAATGTGAGGAAGTGGAAGTTGATGAATCATCCTTCTTGTAGACTTTAGGTAAATCAATGTTATGCTTTTTGATGATATGTGTGAGCTCATCAATCTTCTTAGAATGGCAACGATGCTCCTCATGACCAATCTTTTTACAATAAGCACAAGTAGGTCTCTCCCTCTTTGGTGAATTATCTCTCTTGGAAGAGAATGAATCTCCTTGTTTTGGAGAAGATGGTGCTTTGTCTTTAGGCTTTGATTGCCATTTCTTCTTGTTTGAGTTGTCCTTTCCTTGATTTCCTTTGTTCCCTTCATTTGCCACTAATGCTTGAGACATAGAAGCCTTAAGAATGCCCATGCTTATCAACTTGGTTTGTTCCATCATCAACATTTCATTGAAAGCATCAAATGTAGGCATTTTGTAGCTTGAACCCATTGTCATCCTATGGGTTTGGAAACTAGAAACAAATGCTGCATATTCTTGTGGAAGCTTGCCTATCAAGTTGAATATCAATTGAGTATCCTTTTTATCAATGCCACAATCTTTGAGTTGTGCCCTCAACTCATTTGCCTTAGTGACATAATCTTGTATAGTATCAAAGTTCTTAGGATCTAACATGGTGAGATCACTATCAATTTGATATCCCCTAATCTCATCAACTTGACCATACAAGTCTTGAAACTTTTGCCAAGCATCCTTGATTAGAGTACATTTCTCAATATGAAAAATGAGATCCTTTGATACATACTTTCTTAAGGTACCAATTGCCATGATATTTTTAGTGAGCCAATCTAAGTGACCAACTGGATCAACCTTAGGATCAGCTAGAGCAACAATAGTTCCATCAATGTAATGAGTGAGTCCTTTTTCCATAAGTTTACTCCATGCATCAATTTTCCAAGTAGCATAATTATGAGGAGTTAAGAGAGGAAACTTAGAAGAACCCATAGCAGCAAAAAGGAAGGAACACGAGCACAAAAGAACAAGAGACACCCCCCCAAATTCACTCAATCAAAGTACCCCCCAAAGTGATGATTTTCGCACTTTATACTTAGTGCGATTACAATGAACCACTTGCAAAACAAGGCAAAGTGGACTTATGATGCAAATTTTACAACTTCTCAAATGAGATATAAGAGACTTCAATCAATAGTGCAATGAATCTAACTGAGATCCAAGCAAATATACAAGTACCAAGAGAGCCAAAATGGCCAAAATCTGAAAGTACAATTTCTACTTACAATGGCATCAATCTGATAGCATCATGTGAAAGTAGATGAAAAAATACGCACTTTCAAAAAAAATGGCACCTGAAAAGGAGGTCGTATGACCCCAAACGAAGCTTCTGAAGTTGCAAAAACTGGGATTACTCAGGTACAGTCACCAAAAACTACATTTTATAAAAAAATTGTGCATCAAAATAAAAAAAATTCTTTACCACTACGGAGAGCGCAAAATTCTAGCCCATTTCAAAAAAAAATTCACCCAAAAAGGAGCAAAAATGAGCAAGTTATGGCCATTTGAAGTTGAACTGCAAAATAAAAAATGCAAATGAGAGGGGCCTGCCAAATTTTTTAAAAATACTGACGTGGTGCTAACATCATCAAGTCACTGGGTTAAATTTGACGACCGTATGACCGTCACAAAAAATTCGCCCTCTTCTGACTGCGCGTCTGTACTGTACGGACTGTTGACTGGTCGGATGACTGGGCAGTACGGATGATGACGTGTCACTGTACGGATGAACTATGTGGCGCAGTGACTGTGCAAGTCGTACTGTCTACATGGCAGGCTGATTGTGTAAGGTTTGTACCCGTGGGCCAGTGGTCGCCTGCCACGTGGCGGACGCGGGTTTCACCGGGGTCCTGCTGAGTCCGCGTGGAGGAGGAGCTGGCGGCGGCAGGTGGGCCGCAGAGGTACCGGCGGCGGTTTTCGCGGGCAGCGGTGCCAAAGGCCACAGGGTTGGCAGGGACGGTGTGGCCAACAAGGGTGGCGCCCGGCGGTGACAGAGCCGACGGGAGGACGGAAGCCGAGGCGCTGTGGAGTTTGCCGGAGGGAACCTACGGATGGCGACGTGTAGGTAAGTCGGCCGGCGGGAGGAACCAGGACAGCCAGCGGGGAAGCGATCGGTAGCAGGTACTCGCGGCGGGCTCTGCGTTGACAGGTACAGCGGTGGCGACGGGCAGGTCTGGACGCCCAGAGACAGAGCTGCAGACCTGCAAAAAAGGTACGGGCGCGGGGTACGGGGGTCTGCGGACCCCCAAACAGAAATTTTTTTTTTTTTTTTTTATGATTTTTTATTGAAATTTTTTGAAATTTTTTTTTTGATTTTTAATTTTTTTTGAAAAAATATTTCCAGAAAATAAAAAAAAATTTCCGAAAAATATTAAAAAAATTTCGAAATCTGTACAATACTGGCAAAATTGGAGAAAAAAATTTTCTCACCAAAATAGGCCGACTTTATAACCAAAATTCATGGAAACGGCCTTCTGGACGCAATGGTGGGGTTAGATCTGGTCTAGGATGCCTCCAAAAGATGCTGCTCCTCAGATCTGCCTCTTGATGTCGCAATAATGCCTCTTCAAGACGAATCAATGAAGCTCCAATGGCTCTGATACCATGTGAGATTTTGCCAAGATCAAGAGCTCAATGAAATGTACAAAATAGAGACATAATATGGGACAAGAATAAACTATATTCTCATCAATAGAAAATGATCAATAACATGATTCAATAGTTGTTTACAATGTAGATGAGCTTGCTTATATAGGCAAGGCTAGGGATATGTGAGCACACAAACATGACATGTGGCTCAATAAGAAACAAGGGTAGGTAGGAAATAGGTGTGGGTAGGTAGGAGAAATAATATAATAGTCCACATGAGGTGGATCACCCACTGAATGTGGAGTGTAACAACAAAATCAACACCATAAAAGGTGGAATTTCTCCTACACACACTATCCCAATGTGGCACAAACACCCAAGTGTCTCATACCCAAACTACTATGAAAATGCATTATTCTAAGTAAACTTAAGTAAGTGTAATAATATCCATGATGAATAATTATTTACACCAACAAATTCCCCCATTGAAAAGCATTAATTACTCTTTCAAATAGTAAATATAAAATTAACCAAGGTTAATTTTAATTTCATTGTTATCCTTGTCAGCTTGTGAAGAAAATTGTCTTGGTGAGGTGGTGTAATGGTGATTCCTGTGGAGAACCATCGATTTGAGCATGTTCGATGATATCAACGACCTCCTGAGTATGGGTTTCTAGTATGTATCTTATCCCAAGCTTTGTTTTCAACTTATCGTGCAACTTTTCATGTTTTAGGCACGCTTTTGAATTTTGATTTTTTTTTGCGATTTTCGGCATTTAGTTAGCGCTTTTGCATTTAGATTTAGCACATATGCAATTAGGTTTAATGCATTTTCTCATGATAACACTTATGCTCAGGATGTTAGTGCTTATGAATTGTTTGTTAGCGCATATGCATTGTGTGATAGCGCTTTTGCATGTTTCGTGCATACGTGCTTAGGGTTAGCGCATTTGTTGAAAAAGTTAGTGCATATGCTTTGTTTAGTGCTTATGTTCAATAGGATAGCGCATATGCTCTAAATTGATGTTTTTGATAGATGCAAAAGCCAAAAAATCACTTTGTTGATTAGATTTAACATTTTTGATGCACGTGTATGATGAATAGGGATTTGATTTGTTTTGATAGATTAGCTCTAAGAAACCGATTTAGTTTCTGATGTAAGAGCTTAACAGAGTTTTGATTGAACTCAGTGATTGATAGAAAACCATGATTGATAGGTTTTAAAATGATTTGATAGATTAAGTTGCTTCAGTTTGATTTGATAGATTTGATAGCGTAAGTTGCTTTAGTTTGATTTGATTGATTTGATAGATTAGCGATCACTTTGATTTGATAGATAGATAAGTGATGATTGATTGAATTCTCTTTGTAAAATAGGAGAAACTTGATGTTCTCCAGTGTCGGGAGAAACTCCCAGCGGTATGACATTTAGTGCCAGAGCTAACATAGGCAAAGGTGAGACATATAGATGTATGCGGTTTACACCATCTGTTGTATATGCCTAAGATTATGCATAATAGAGGATTGTTGACATTGTTAGCCAAGAGATGGAATAGTGAGCATAACACTTTCCACCTACCCACGGGTGAGATTAGTGTGATGCTTGAGGATGTCTATAAGATTCTGCACATCCCAGTGACTGGCGAGTTAGTGCAGTATGATTTTCAAGATCGTGTTGGGACAGAGGCTTGTAGAGCCATTTTTTCTGATGAGACAATCTCTAGAGGAGAGATCTGATGGGAGGATATGGTTATGTATTACTAGACTCTCCTTGTGATTCTTGTTGGTTGGATTGGAGGATTCATTTGTCTTGATAGGTGATCACAAGGTTTAGTTGTTGGATGGGGTGAGATTCTTAAGAGTATGATGCAACATCAGACTCAATATGCTTGGGGTGTTTGTAAGCTGGCACATTTATATCATGATCTTCATCAGGTGGTGTATGATGAGAGTGCTAGTTTGTCTACAGGATGCACACTATTGCAAATCTAGTGCTAGGAGAACATTGCTATCACTCGGCCTATCCATCACAGAGTTTGTGGAGAGAGGCATCCATATGTGTATCTATATGCAGGTATCCTTACTCAGCATAAGCTAGGTAAGATGGAGTATTGGTGTTGGATGCTTGATTCATTGGATAGTATTACTTGGAGACCATATGTTGATTGCGAGCCTTGGATGGATGATGCACGAACATTACCATTTATTATGCAGAGTAGATATCTCATTGGTTGGACTCCTTTCATTATTGAGCGATAGTTGATTAGTCGTATTCTTAGATAGTTTGGTATCATTCAGCCTATGCCTACTAATGTAACGATATATGCTCAGTGGTATAGAGATAGGCGAGATTGGGGACCTTTGTCATTTGAGATTGCTCGCGCAGAGTTTCTTACTACTCCGAGAGTGGCTTATGATATGAGATTGCACATTCTTGATCTTGGTGTTACTACAGAGTATGCTCAGTCTATACTAGAACATCCATGTCCTCATATTACTGATCTACCATATCCTCCTCCAAGCTCAGGAGATGAGGATGATGATTCAGATGATCCAGTTTTTAAGAGATGGAGATGGAGATGAGAGCGTAGAGTTGCTCATGAGGCTGAGGGAGATGGAGATGAGGCTGGGGATGGAGTTGGGGGTGGTAGGAGACCTGGACGGAGGGGAGGTCGATTGAGAGTCCATGGAGGATTGTTTGGACCAGTTGGCAGGATTGGGAGACCACGTCCTATGGGTGGGAGAGATGTCGGATGGATTGGGAGGGATACTGGCAGGGTAGGGAAGAGATCACCGAGAGGGTTTCCATTGACAAGAGGAGGTAGGATGATTGGACTGGATGGGGATTGTAGGAGAGGCATTAATTTTGGTCAGATTCAGCCAGACCCTAATGTTATTGCAGCTCATGGTGGAGAGGATGAGGATCCAGAGGATCATGTTCCACTTATTAGACGATGGGTTCTGAGAGCTATTCGGACTAAGATTCCAGCAGGTGGACATGGAGGTGGTGATGAGGGGATTGGGGTTCATGCACCACAATAGGATTTTCCAGAGCAGGATGCACTAGAGCATGATATCCAGAGCAGGAGACCATTAATAGTCTTAGAGCACAGATTTCTCATCTTCGAGCACAGGTATAGACTTTCATGGCTGAGAGGGATAGAGCTATTAGGAGACAGCAGGATACTTAGGGCCTTCTTGATCATATTTAGTAGGTTGGATCAAGTACTCTCTCAGCTGACACTATTAGAGCACTAGTTCGGGCCAGGAAGGAGACTTCCCATTGGTGACGACTATATGAGGAGTTAGTCACAGAGAGCCAGAGAGCAGGTAGTTATCATACCACCATGTTGATAGATACTAGCAGTGGTGGAGTCATGCGACCTCCTCAGAGGAGTGGTGATCATGGGAGATAGGTATCTGGGGGATCTTCTTGCCCATAGCCACAAAGATGGACAGAGTTAGGTGGTCGTGGTACAAGACAGTCGTGACTTGATTTGGAGGCACTTGTATTGTTTATCTGATATCATTGTATACTTGGACTTTTATTGTTTTATGATGATCTATATGCAGACATGGACTCTATATGATGATGATTTTAATTATGCATGTTACTCTATTTTATGATCTATATGCATTGATTATATGGATGCAATGATTAGATGGATGATGATATGATGATGATTTTTCTTTCCTTGCTTCATGATAATGATCTAGATGATGCAATAATTGTTTTCTTTTTTTGTTTTTTTATTTTGATTTTGAAGACCTTGGATGCAAATGAAAATGATTATTTAAATTTAAATGATGCAATGATCTATATGCAAAGATTGATTATGTAATATGCTAGTCGAATGTTTTATTTTTGATACAATTTGAAAATGATGTGAAAATGAAAATGCAATGATTGATTGATTATATGATTATGCGTCTAAGTGAAAAGATGCATTTAAATGAGATGAAATGATAATGCAAATAATAATGATGATACCCTACATGATTAATGAAATGCACTTATGATGAATACAAATTAATGCAATTTTTGAAAAAAATCTAAAATGAATGCACTTATAATGATCAAACGCAAATTGTTTTTGTTTGTCCGAGTACACTCAATCTTGATTTATGACCGTTGATCTGTGAATGAAATGATATTCTTAAAATGCAACTAACAATGAATGCTTATAATGCAAATGAATAATGAGCTAATCTAAAATGATCTAAAAAAAATGATACTTCCATTCTTCATATGTGATCTTGTAACAGCGCTTGATTTCATCATTGAGCTTTAAAATGTTGTAAGAAAATACAAGCAACTTGACATAACAATTCAAGATGACCTGAGAATTTCTTACATGGATTTTGATATAGCAAGTTAATACAAGCAACTTGATATAATGGATCAAATTGACCTAAGTATTTCTTGTAGAATAGACAAGGATTATCTCCTTTCATGCATGACTTGGAACATCCTCCTTGATCTTTTGTTGATCATATCCTGAGACAAGTACATACTTTAGTAAGAGATAAACCACAGATAGCAATCAAAGAAAATAATCATGCCTCGTCATAGCTTCTCTATTCATGGACATCCTTGAGTCGCATAGAGTAAATGATTAGCAATAAAATCAAGATATAAACATTGAATATTGCATGTCATTCACATGTTCTTATAGTCATTAACTGATATAATTATCTTGATGAATGATCTTTGATAATCCTTTATTATTTGCTGATTGATTCTGTTGGCAAATGCACACTCCAATGAGAAATTGTAGGTGATTGAAGGTATTGTCATTGATGAAAACCTTACAATCATGTGATACTGGTAGGAAGACACAAGCACCGACACCGGCAAACTCTACACCGGCACCAAAAAGGAAGAATATTGGCATCTTGGCTGACAACAATTTTGTAATTAATTGTAAAATATTTTGTAAGCCGACATGGTGGATTGTAATATGACTCATATATGTATGAGATCATTGTAGATCATTTAACAGGTGATTGAAAAAAGGAATATAGCAGACCTAATGTGCGAATTATTAGGTTAAGGGTTTATGTATGTAGCAGAGCTTAAACCGGTATTGAATCTGGCATAGCAGATGCTAATCTAAAGCAGTACAAGACATTGGATTTGTATAATCCATTTTTGTAAGTCAGTGTAACTTCTTTTGTAACTGAGTAGTGAGCTCTAGGCACTTGGCCTTCCTACATGTGCAGGCCCCTATTGTAAGCAGTAATATTCTCTTATTGGCCAGTAAGTGAATATTGTGGGTCACAAATCCCACCGAGGTTTTTCCCACACCGGGTTTCCTCATTAAATATTGTGTTATGGTGTGATTTTCATGTTGTGGTTTTTATTCTTATTTGCTGCATTATTTATGGTTTACCGATACACAATTTTAATATGTTTTCCATGTTATAAGTTGAGAAACTTATATAATCAATCAGATACCGATTCACCCCCCCCCCCCCCTCAGTATCTTTGGGAATCCTAACAATTGGTATCAGAGCTTGGTCCTCTATTTTCAAAAGCCTAATAGCTTGAGGAAGATCTTGTCACCAGTAGAGATGGAAAACTTGAGAAAGCAATTGGAAACAGCTCTTTCAGACTATGATGCAAAAAAAGTGAAGAATATCAAACTTTAAGATGATCTGAAGGCTGCACAGGATATCATTCAAGGACTTCAAGAAAATTACACTATAACAAGAAAAAAAAGAAGAGAACTTTGTGAGAAGATGCAGAATGAGGAAGATGGAAAGGAAACTCAATGATCTAGTGAACAAGCTAAGACAAGAAAACACTACAATGAAGAATGAGATGCAAGATATGACTATGAGATTTTGCAAAGAAACTGAAAAATCGAAAGAAGAATGAAGACGACTTGGTTAGAAGATTGAATGATGCTGGAAATGAAAACACAAGACTCGATCATGAAAATGATATGTTGAAGATAGATCTGATGTATACATAGAATGATAGAACTGAACTCATGAGACAAAAAGGAATCTTGGAGAATGAACTGACTGTTGCAAATCAACACAAAGAGAAATTCAAGAAAAGTTTAGAAGAACTTGTTGACATGCTGAAGAATCAAAAACCTAATGGTGATACAAATGGCCTTGGCTTTGAAATTGGTGAAATCTTCGGTACTACAAACAATCATGATCATAGTAAACCAGTAAGACAACCTAATGCTTACAAATTCAATGGGAAATGCTTTAATTGTAACAAGTATGGTCATTGAGCAAATCAGTGTAGATCTAGAAATTATCAGAACACTAATACACCCACCGATCAATGTTCCAAATGCAACAAAGTTGGTCATAACTCAGAAAATTGCAGAATGAATGTAAGATGTTATGTTTGTGGAAGATTTGGACACTTATCTAATCAATGTAGAACACATACCGGCATAAGATATGGGAAAGCTATTCAAAAAATCAATGTGACTTGTTATGCTTGTAACAAAATTGGACATATTGCAAAATTTTGTAGAAGTAAGGCATCACCGACAAATAACAAAGGTCCTAGTTTGAAGGGTAAAGAAAAGGTTGAAGAGGTAAAGCAAGAATTCTCAAAACAATGAATTAGAAAGTCAGATCAAAATGTTGATGGGAATACTCCTCCACCGGTAGAAAAGAGTAACACTCCACTAGCAGGAGACTCTTCATCTAACTAAAGGAAAATCCTTTGGGGGTTTAGCAACAAATTGAAAAACATGCTATTATACCCTCGGTTGATGGTAAGAAGTTGAATTACTTCTATACTGGCAGATGAGTTAAGTTGTGACTTAACTGAAAAGCATTAAATGCGGTAGTTGGAGAAAATAACATTATAAAGCAAGTGTTTTGGCTCCTTTTTCATTCACCGAACATTCAAATCTTCGAGAGCACGAAAATTCCCGAGCGAAGGCATTCTTAGCAAAAAAGTGAAGCAGTTCATCCAAGCATTCATCCTTAAGGAAGATTGAGGTATTTATAATTATGGCTTCTTCATCCACTCCTGAATTTATTGCAAACCCTACTGTGATTGAGATTATTAAGCGCCCTAGACCCATATTCAAACCGGTTCCCAAAATTGCGAAGAAAGATGATAGCATAGGTGCATTCTCTCAAATTCCTAAGGGAGTAGTATATGCTGAAGACCCTAGGATATAGTTACATTGTCATATAGAGGAATTAGGTGATGATGAGATCAAAAACATGTCTAGGATTGTGATTTGTGATGTAGATGGTAATGTCAAGCCGGAACACAAGATAATAGAAACCCTAGGCTTTGTGGATATTCTTAGCATTCCTAATTTTCCCAAAGATGTAATAAGATAGTTAAAAGAAAAGTCCATGGTGAATTCATTTGGTTGGATTCCATCCATAAGATCACCAAAGAAGCAGTAAAAGCAGTAACAGGGTTACCTTCCACCGGTAGCAGGCCTGACAGAACAAAGAAGGTCTCAAATGACATAGTGATGAAACTAACCGGTGCAACTTTTGACAAAAGATCTCTAAGGGTAAATGATGTAAAGGACATCAATGTCAGATTTATCAGTATGATCTTATGTTACAAAGCCACACATGCAAATAGGTTGAACTCAGTTTCTAACCTATGTATCAAAAGTGCATATGACATGGTAAATGATAATGCTAGAATAGATGTGTGTGAATGGCTCAAAGATGAATTGATACACAATCTAAAGAAGATTAAAGGAGATAAGAAAGGAACCTTTAGATTTGGAAATTATCTTATTTGCCTAATGTTGTACATTACTAAGAAAGTACTCGGTATTGGTAGAAGAGATTTTGGCTTTGATATACTGGTAGGAAAGCAACTATTGGATTTATTAAACAATATGGGAGAAGACAGAGAGAAAATCACAAATGAGCATTTTCAAGCATTAAAGGCTCGAATGAAAACAAGAGTAAGACTGTCACAGGCAATTGTGGATAAATATCATAAGGAAATATGTTTTGTAATCAAGAAAGATGAAATCTAGATGGAGGCAGTTGTCCCTAGAACTATCTGGTTAACTAAAATGGGCTATAAAATAGATGATAATATCATAGAAACTTATGAAAAAGCCCTCCTTGAAGCACCAAAGGAACCCACTGAGAAAGTCTTTGGAAATGCAGAAACAATTGAAAGTGGAATTCAATCAAGAAAAAGGGTTAAGAAGGTTGAAGAAATAGTAAGGAAAGGAACTCGACAGGCAAAGGCAATTAAGGAAGATGTTTTGAAACAAACTAGAATAAAAGAAAGTGAGTTGGAAGGACTTCAACCGGAAGCTCATCTTTCATCAGTTGGAACTTCCTCTGAGAGTGATATGCCAGTGGTATTCAAAAGGGTAGAAAGGAAAAGAAAACCCTCACTGGTACCCTCACCCACTCCTAGAAAAACAAGACAAAAGCAATAGGCAATGAGGCCTACAGTGAAGAAGTTAACTCCTAAGAAGAAGAAGAAGGTAAAATAAGATATTGCTCCACTGGATAAACTCTTATGTGAAATAACTAAAGATGGAAAGTTGAAAAACATTAGCAAACTGTACAACACACTATCTGCTAATGACAAAGAAAGCATAGAGAATAATGTAATTTTACACTTGGACATTTACAAGAAATTCTTGATGGAAATTGTTGATGAAATACCAAACGATTTGTATAGAAGATTAGAATCCAGAAGGGTAGCCATTGTTGAGCTGGATAAGAAAATAAAAATTGAAAAATTACTTGCAATGCATCCAGTTAACTCACCTAATGAAATAGACAAATTAATCAGTGAAGCTAACCGAACAGTATTTTCAACCGCTCATCGGCATGTAGCACTGATGGTAGGTAGAGTGAATGAAGTCTCTAAGGAAATAGCAGATGCATGGAACATATTCTTCGTAGAAAAAGACAAACAGGAAGAGTAGGACCCAAGACTATCAGAGTATACCAAAAGGATAGGGATAAGGGAAAAGGTAAGGTAGGTGGACCTCCAAGCCTTAAAATAACTGATAATGTGCTCCCACCTCTTACTGATACTCCACCGGTACATACTACAGACAGTCAACCAGCCACTGAGAGTATGGAGATTCCACTAGAGGATACTAATCCTGAGTCCAAAATTTTGTACACTATAAATATAGACACATAGGAAGTAAATGTTGTGGTTGATAGAGAAACCACTGAGGATAAGAAGGAAGAAGTGACTACTGAGCCATCGGCTGCAGATGTTGAGATTGAGGCTAATGATATTGTAAACATAAGCATAGAAAAACCTACTCAAATAGAGCAACCGGTAGAGGACACCATTGGTAAAACATTAGAAGAACCGGTAGATAAAACTGAAAAACAATCAGGAGAACCAAAAATGGATAGTGCAAAGGTACAAACTGAGAAAGTGGAAGTGGATACAAAGACGCAGATGGAGAAACTGGAACAGAAACAGGTTGAGACACAAGTTTAGACAGAGACAGTGTCACCGGCTAAAAGTGAAAAGCCTAAACCTTTGCTAATAGAAATGCAAACACAGACTGACCTACCAGAGCTCAAATCAAGCAAGGTGATTACTACAATTGGTAGCATGGATATTGTGAAAACCATTGGGCAGACATCTGGTACTTCAATGCCAGAATTCTGGCCTACAAATGTAACAGAGGTCTTATTGGATTCAATAAAGAAGATCACAGAGTGCAATGCACAAGCCTATAAGGCTATAGATGATACAATCCCTATTCTTAAATTGATAGCACCTAAATGTATTGTGAATAATAAGGATTCTTTAGGTCAACTAGACACATTGTCTAAATTCATCACTGACAACATTTTGACAGTTGATCAGATAAATGAGGACACATTTAAGGAGAGAATAATTAAGGAAAAAGAAAAATTCTTTGAGGAAATTGTGAAGAACAAGGAAAAAATGGACACCTTATTACCGGATCTAGGAAAAACAATTTTGGATTTTAAGAAAATGTACAGGGATACTTGCAAAACAGACATCTTGACACGAGATATAGATTCAGAGATCAGCATAACTCAAACTGAAATAAACAATGTTGCTAACAATCTAATAAGTACATACAATTCATTTTTGGAGATAGAAAAGAAAATTGCAGATCTAGAAGAGAAAATTGAGAAGTTAGAGAAGGAGAAAGAGAAAGTTAAGGATAAGTCAAAGAGCTTAAAATGTAAACTTGGTCCAAAACTAGACTACCTCATTTCTTTGAGAAAAGAAATTTCTGAGGCTCTAAGACACCAGAAGAGCAAATGCACATACTCACCAGTATAGTTTAGAGAACCCAAGAGGAATTACAGGAAAGCAAAAGATTCATCGACAGTTTAAAATTGGTTTTGGTAGATATATTCCAGATTGTAACCCACCAGTTACAAAAATCTAGGAAGGAACCACACTCCACTAACAACGAATGACAACCTTTGCCATTGATGTCAAAGGGGGAGTAGTGTGATGAGAAACATGATCAAAACAGGACATCATCAGCTTAGGGGGAGCATACATTTTTGGGCACACAGTTTTGGTAAGACAATTTTGTCAAACCATTGTTGGACATATTCTTTTTGGATTTTTCTCATGAGTGTTGCCATCAATGCCAAACGGGGAGATTGTTGGCAAATGCACACTCCAATGAAAAATTGTAGGTGATTTAAGGTATTGTCATTGACGATAACCTTACAATCATGTGATACCGGTAGGCAAACACAGGCACCGGCACCGGCAGACTCTACACTGGCATATAGAACACCGACACCAAAAAGGAAGAATACTGGCATCTTGGCCGACAACAATTTTGTATAAACATATTTTGTAATTAATTGTAAATATTTTGTAAGCCAACATGGTGGATTGTAATATGACTCATATATGTATGAGATCAGTGTAGATCATTTAACAGGCGATTGAAAAAAGGAATATAGCAGACCTAATGTGTGAATTATTAGGTTAAGGGTTTATGTATGTAGAAAAGCTTAAACCAATACTGAATCTGGCATAGCAGATGCTAATCTGAAGTAGTACAAGACATTGGATTTGTATAATCTATTTTTGTAAGTCAGTGTGACTTCTTTTGTAACTGAGCAGTGAGCTCTAGGCACTTGGTGTTCCTGCATGTGCAGGCCCCTATTGTAAGCAATAATATTCTCTTATTGGCCAGTAAGTAAATATTGTGGGTCACAAATCCCACCAAGGTTTTTCCCACACCGGGTTTCCTTGTTAAATATTATGTTATGGTGTTCTTTTCATGTTGTGGTTGTTATTCTTATTTGTTGCATTATTTATGGTTTACCGGTACACAGTTTTAATATGTTTTTCATGTTATAAGTTGAGAAACTTATATAACCAGTTAGATACTAATTCACCCCCCCCCCCTCTCAGTATCTTTGGGAATCCTAACAGATTCTTCAGTTTTCTAAGTTTCATGATTCAGTTATTGATGAAATGCCTTGATTTTCGTTTCTTTATTGCTTGTTATCTATTTCAAAACCCTAGGTGTTTTTGGTTTTTCTAAGTTTTCTGAATGTTTTGGGATTTTCAAAGATTCAAAAGATCACCTTAAATTAGGATTTTTCCCCCAGCGGAAACAAAAATTTAATATGGATGTGTGAATTGATCAAGATCCAGACCATAGCGGGATACAAATGCCGAATGATTGATTCTAATAAAATCTAAGATAGTGACTACGACAAGTGTGTCAAAGATTCATAATTGTTGGTAAGCTGCACATTTCCTACGAAATGGTTCAAAGAAAGTGATGCGAGAGATGGAATGGACATGATAGGATAGATGGAAGCGATAGATGCGATATGATGGAGTGGATTTGGTGCACAAAGCAATCTCATAGATGGAGGAACTTACTTTGTAGGTAGCACCTGTTTACCAAGTTTTCACCATCTAAATTTATTGCACTTTTCTCTCTTTTTTAGGGATTTTCTGATTTTTGAATGTTTACTGATTTTTTTAGGACTTTATATTATTTTTATTGATTTTTTCTAGGACTTTATATCTGAAGCATAGAATTTCTTAAGATGGATAGAATTGATAGGTTCATCAAACCAATCACCTTCAAGGGCAGATAACTTGCATGCTCCTGATCCAAATGTTGCTACTATGACAAAAGGTCCTAGCCAATTTGGCTCAAACTTTCCCTTCTTGTCTCGGTCTTGCTAATTTCTTGGATTCTCCCTTAGAACTATATCTCCAATCTGAAAATGCATGGCTTGACCCTATGGTTATAACTTATTGCCATTCTTTGTTGATATACTCTCAAATGATTTGTTGCATTTTGGTGACGTTCTTGAATCAGTTCAAGTTCCTGGAGTCGAGAGACTCATTGTTCTTCTTCCGGTATAAGACCTTTCAAGGACACTCATAGAGAAGGTATCTCTACTTCTATAGGTAATATGTCTTCTAATCCATAGACCAAACAATATGGAGCTGCCCCCATTGGAGTGCGGATGCTAGTTCGGTATGCCCAAAGAGAAGGATTTAGTTGAATGTGCTAGTCTTTGCTAGCTTCATTGACTGTTTTCTTCAAGGTTTTCAAGATAGTTTTGTTTGATGCCTCAGCTTGACCATTTCCCTATGGATAATATGGAGTAGAAAACCTATGTTGGATATGAAACTGTTTACATAGCTCCTTCACATCTTGATTTTTGAATGGTCTTCCATTATCAGTGATAATGGTCTTAGGAACTCCATAGTGACAGATTATATAATTCAGAATGAATGATGATATTTGTTTTCATGTCACTATTGTTAAAGGCACTACTTCAATCCATTTAGTAAAATATTCAATAGCAATCAGAATAAACTTATGTCCATTAGAAGATGGGGGATTTATCTTTCCTACCAAATCAAGGCCCCATTGAGAAAATGGCCATGATCCTATCATAGGATATAACTCTTGTGTTGGTGCATGAATGAGATTCCCATGGATCTAACATTGTTTGCATTTTCTAGCATATGTGAATGAATCTCTCTCCATACTAGACCAATAGTAACCCATACAAAGAATTTTCTTAGCCAATGTTAAACCACTTGAGTGTGTGCCACAAATACCTACATGAACTTCATTAAGAACTTTCTCAGATTCTTCTTGTTCAAGACATCTCAACAAAGTACCATCTAGACCACACCTATATAGGATATCGACAATAATAGTATAGCGAGAGGACTGATGGATTACATTTCTTCTCTGCTTGCGATATAAGTCAAGAGGAAGGATATTTTCTGTTAAATACTAATAAGTTTGACCGTATAAGGATTGACTGGTTCCTGATATATGGAAAATTCAGTAGGTATGCTGGGATTGAATGGTAGGGGTTAAGATATCTTCCACGATAAATTTGTAATGATGTTGATTCTCCTTATTTTGCAAGAGAGATGCTATTGTAGCCATTTCATCTATTGCTTTATTCTCATTTCTTGGAATCTGGGTGAATGATATTTCTTTAAAATGTTCTTTAAATTCCTCTACTAGCTGTTTGTACGGCATGAGATTATCATCCTTAGTTTGATATTCATCATTTATTTGATTTATGATAAGTTGTGAATCACCATAGACATGTAGTCCTTTGACATTCCATTCAATGGCCATCTTAAGCCCAATAGACAATGCTTCATATTTTACAGTATTATTGGTGCATGGAAATCGCAGTCTATATGATTTCAGAATTGTGCGTCTCTAAGGTGTGATGAAAAAGATTCCTGTGCCTGATCCATATTGTGTACAAGAACCATCAAAGTACAATTCCTAAAAGTTTGTAATTATGTGTCAAAATATTTGCATCAGGAAACTCAATGTGCAAAGGCATGTCGTTTTGTAAAGGTTCATCAGCCAATTGATCAGCGATGCCCTGTCCCTTGATAGCTTTTCAGTCAACATACTCTATATCAAATTCACTTGGTATCATAACCCATTTGGCTAGTCTCCCTGTCAAGGTTGACTTGCTCAACAAATATTTGAGGGGATCTATCTTTTCTATTATTTTTATAGAATGAATCAACATATAGTGTCACAGCTTCTAAGTTGCAAATATAGTTGATAGACATGTCTTTTCTATTGAGGAATAATTTAATTCATAGCCAACAAGTGTTCTACTGATATAATATACCGCTCTTTCTTTTCCTTCTTCATAATTTTGAGCTAGGAGAGCTCCTAATGATACATTTGTTGTTGAGATATAGAGCAACAATGGTTTCCCTTTGGTTGGTGATACCAGTACTCGAGGACTCATAAGATATTCTTTTATTTGAAAAAAAGCTTCTTCACATTTTAGATCCCATTTGAATGGAATATTTTTATGTAGAAGATGGGTGAATGGAAGACATCTATCTACTAACTGAGAGACAAATCTCCTTATTGATTGCAATCTTCCTTGTAAAGATCGCAATTGACTTATGTTCCTAGGTGCCTCCATCTCCATGATGAATTTGACCTTTTCAGGATCTACTTCAATTCCACGAGCTGATATAATGTAACCAAGAAGTTTTCCAAAGGTTACCCCAAATGCACATTTCTTTGGATTTAATCTCAACTGATATCTTTCCAGCCTGTCAAAAATCTTGCTTAAGATGTTCAAATGTTCTTGTCTTGTATGAGAATTTGCAAGTATATCATCTACATAATCTTCCATAAATGTATGCATCATATCATGCAAAATTGTCATCATAGCCCTTTGATAAGTTGCTCCTGCAGTCTTAATCCCAAATGGCATAATATTCCAACAATAAGTTCCCCATGCACAGGTGAAAGCTGTCTTTTCTTGATCTCCAGGTGTGATTCTTATTTGATTATATCCTGAGAAGCCATCCATTAATGAAAACATCTCATGCCCTGTCGATAAGTCCACTATTATATCAATGTTTGGTAGCTGGAAATCATCTTTTGGACATGCTTTATATAGATCTCTGAAATCTGTACAGACTCTCATGCTTTTATCTGGTTTTGACACTGGTACAATACTTGAAACCCATTCTGGATAAGCAACAGGTCTTATAAAACCCACTTCTAATAGTTTCTTTAGCTCGGTTTTTACAAGAAGAGCAATGTGTGGATGCATCTTTCTTAGCTTTTTCTTAACTGGTTTTGCTTTTAAATCTAAATTAAGATGATGCATGATAAGATTTGGATTAAGTCCTAGCATATCCGCATAGGACCAAGAAAAGTTTATTTGTCTTTGCTTAAAGAATTACATGTATTATTTCCTCTCTTCTTCTTATAATGAGGCAGCATAATGAAGTATTTTAGGATCCTTTGATGTACCAATGTTTACTGCTTCTATTGGTTCTATCAGGATAGCAGATCTCTCCTGAAAATATGCAGGAAGAATGTCAAACTTTCAATCTTCTGGCACCTCAAAGAGGTTCGCACCATCAGATACATCCTTTATTTTCCCTTTTGATGAGTCTAGTGTTGCCATGAAATGGTTTTCAACAATAGGTCTCTTTCCTTGTTTTATTTCTCTTTTGTGACTGGAAATTTTGGCATTCTCCTTACTATGAGAAACATTACTTGATTCTGCAATGGAAGATATCTTAGGTGTGATGGGTTCGACAACATTAAGATACATAGCTAAGTCATGATTATTGGAAAAGACATTTAGTTCAGGGTTGTCTAAATTATCCCAATCAATTAGTTCAGGATGAAGACAGGGTAAATCATTATCACTTTCATCATTATGTGCTTTAACGTTCATGGCATAATGATCATAATTTGGCATAGAATAGGTACTATCATAGATTAAATGTTTTTGAGAATTGTCTTTCCCAAGCATCTCCCAAATAGTTCTAACAAAATCAGTATTAGTATTTTCTAGTTCATACTCAAGTGGTTCTTCAACTAACATTTGTCCCTTAAACAAATGGATTATATCAACACACACGTCTTTAATACTGCAAATTCCTTCTTGATTGACCTCAGTTGCATTTTGGAGTTGACATACTTATGTACATGATAAAGAGGATTCTTTTGCTAGAGGTCGTCTCCTTTCAAACTGGTGCAGGAGCACCCTTCAAAGGGCTCCCACCATTTTCTTTTGATTGTGTTCTTACTTCTTAATGAAGCCATTGTATATAAAATAAGAGCCATGTGCTCATTGGTCCTAGTTAGGGTCCTAGTTGAGGTCCTAGGGTCATAAGTCAAAGTTGAGTTTTTCTTGCAAGTAGAGGGTATGTGTGCCTTTGTGGTGTTTAGGGTCCTTCTTAGCATGGTGGAGTCCTTAGGATAGCCCAATGTGGGCCTAGGAGTCAAGAAAGGCAACATTGAGAAAGTTGCAAAAGTTGCATGACAACTTTTCAAAGTTGTCAAGCAACTTTTCCACCTAGTGGTCAAAATCTTTAGTTTAGCATGGACAACCCAAATTGGGGCACACAGACTGAGGAAAGGGTAGTATAAGTAGTTGAAAACCCTAAGAGAAGGGGTTGGATGTCAGTTGTTGTACGGCCCAAGCAAAGTGACTTGACTATGACTGCAATTTTGTTGCCAGTCGGCACAAATGGAGTAAGACAAGATCATTAATGAATTGATTTTCAAGCAAAACTATGTTGAGTGTCTTGTATGGTGTATTTACTTTTATTGTGAGCATTTATATTAGGTTTTTTTTTGTAGGTTGTGTTTTTTTGTAAATATTTTGAAAACTTACTTCTCACTGTCTAGTTTTGGACTGGTTTGAGTCAATGGGTTCATAACTCCATTCCCCATTGTGGAATCACCATGAAACCATGGGGAATAGGAGTAAAGACCTTGTAAAATACTTCAAAGCAAGAAGGGCCCTTGAATATGTAGGGAGGCCATCTAAAGGCCCACTCCTAAGTGAGACTGGACAGTGCCCAGCTAGGAAGGGTTAAGTTGCAGAGGTCTTGGAGAGCAAGGAAGGTCAGAGGAGGAGGCACCCTTTGGAGGAGTTGTAGAGGGGTGAATGGAGAACCATTGGTGAGAAGGAGGAGCTTCCACCAATCTAGACAAGGTGGCAAGAACATCAAACCTACACTGTGACCCTGGCAGGCTTAAAAACCCTCTTTAAAACCCTTAAAAAGCTTAAAATCCACCTAGGGCAGTGTACGGACACTTGGAGGCCCAAAACTAGAAAAATCCTTGAGCCCTTGCCAAATGAATAGTAGGTATTTTAGGAAGTTTCACAAGAATGTGCATCATTTGCAAGAGGGATCCCTAAAAGTACGGGTAGGAGGCCTAATTGGGCACAATCCTTGTAGCCCTATTTTGTAGGTAAAAGGCAAAATAGTGAAATCGGTAAGGAGTTAGAAGTTGAAAACCTCTTGGGGGCACATGAATGCATGGATAACCATGTCCAAGACCTATCCTATCCTTGCTAGGATCTAAGAAGGTGTGGAGCAAGCCAAACCCTTATTAGCCTAAGTAAGGGTTCTTTGAGTCTCATGAGTAGGTGAGACCTTAGGAGCAAAAATTCAAATTGTTAGTGGGTGGATTGGGCAAGGTCAAGAGATTCCACAAGCAGGGGAAGTCCTAGAGACCCTAGGGTGTGGTTAGAACACCTAGAGATCTAAGGAAAGGATCCAAGAGCATAGACTAGGCTAGTCTATCCCAAACCCCATCCCATCAGATTGGTATTAGAGCAAGTTAAAGATTTGGTGGACCATGTATGTCTCTGTACTCTAGTGAATTAGTAGGGGAAAGCACAATGGTCACTAATGTAGAGCTGGCTAGGGAGGTAGAAGAGCAGAAGGAGAAGAATAGACTCCTTAAAGAAGCTATGAGCGAGATAAGGGATAAGCTGCAGGAAGTGTTGGATCAGAGGACACAAGGATCTTGGGGTGAAGACACCAAGGATAAAGGCAAGAAAACTATAGACATAGATGACATTATACCTAAACCAAATCCCTTGTTCAATGAAGAACCTTTTGTAAAGGCTATTAAGGCTTTGAACACCAAAGCTTTTCGAAGGATTGCCACATTTCATTAGAAGGATTGACATTGACACTGTCATGGAATGGATTGAGGGTATGGAGAACCACTTTGAGTGTGAGGGAGTGACAGAAGCTCAAAAGGTTAAGGTTGCCAAATCAAGACTAAGGGGAGCAGCTTTGACATGGTGGAAGTATCTGCAAGAGGAGAGAGTTAGCATGGGGAAGCTACCTATTGCCAATTGGAAGGCCATGGTGAGTAAGATCAAGGAGAACTACTTACTAGAGGATTATGAAGTCCAACTTCATAAGAAGAGACAGGGATTGAAGCAAAAAGACCTTGATGTGACATACTACACCGAAGAATTTCAAAAGCTTTGTCTTAGATCCAAAGTCCAAGAAGATGAATCTATCAAGGTGGCTAGGTATCTAAGCAGCCTAAAGTGGAACATTCAAGAGGAGATAAGCCTATGGACTCCTACCACTGTCCAAAAATGTCATCAGCTTGCTGCCAAGGTGGAAGAGAGGAACAAAAGGAAAGGAGACTCTAATAATAGGGGTAGAGGCAGAGGTAGAGATTAAATGAATCACCGAGGTGGTTACCAAAGCAAGGCAAATGAGCAGAGGAACCAAGGAGAAGCCAAGTTGACTAAGCATAGCAGTGAAACCAATCTCAAAGGGGGCCATTCTAGAGGAAGAGGTGCACAAGGTGGTCCAAGTAGGGGTAGAGGTACCGGCAAGGGTAACTCCTACTTTTCAACTATGAAATGTTACAATTATGGTCAATTGGGACACCTAGCCTATAGATGCCCTGACAAGCCTACATCATTAAACAATGGAAAGAGGGTTGCTTATGCACATGAAGACTCTTCAAGTAGCAAGACACCTGAGGTGGACCATATTGAATCAGAGATTGGAGAAAATCTGATGTTCAATAGGGTCTTGATAAGACAGCCAGTTAAAAATGAACCTAAGCATAGGAGAGCATTGTTTAGGGTGAGATGCAAGATCCTTGGTAAAGTTTGCAAGGTGATAGTTGATTCAGGGTCAACTGATAACATAATATCAGAGGAGGGAACCAAGAAGTTGAAACTCACAAGGATGCCCCACACTAACCCTTACAAGGTGACATGGTTGAACCAAGAGCAGAGTGTGCTTGTTAATGAACAGACTTGGGTAGCGTTCTCTATTGGAGGATACAAGGATAAGATCCTTTGTGATGTGTTACCCATGGATTCCTATCACCTATTGCTAGGTAGCCCCTGGCAATTTGATAGGAAGGTGATCTATGATGGAGAGGAGAACTCCATTTCCTTTAAGAAGGATAGCAAAACCTTTAAGATTCAGTCTTTGACAGAGAATGAGGAGGGAACCTCAAGAACACCTAGTGTCTTATTGGCTACTGGCAAAGAGTTCTTACACGTGCTACATGAGGAGGAAACAATGAAGTGTGTCATCTTTGTGAAGCCAAAGGAGGAGGAAGACAAGTTGTAGGCAGAGGTACCCAAGGAGGTGAAGCAAATGTTGCAAGAGTATAAGGACATAGTGAGTGATGGAGCACCTGCAACACTCCCACCAAGAAGGTCTATAAGCCATCAAATAGACTTTGTTCCTAGTGCATCCCTACCTAAAAAAGCTGCATATAAGCTCACACCTGACCAAAACAAGGAGGTGGCAAGGCAAGTATAGGAGTTATTGGAACAAGGACTGATTAAGAAGAGCATCAGCCCATGTGTAGTCCTGGTAGTGCTAGCATCAAAGAAGGGAGGAAAGTGGAGACTTTGCACTGATTCAAGGGCAATCAATAGGATCACCATAAAATAGGTTTCCTATTCCTAGAATAGAGGATTTGATGGACTATTTAGGAGGTTGTATGTATTTTACCAAGTTAGACCTTAAAAGTGGTTATCACCAGATTAGAATTAAGGAGGGTGATGAGTGGAAGACTGCTTTCAAGACCACAAAAGGATTGTATGAATGGCTTGTGATGCCATTTGGACTCACCAATGCCCCAAGAACCTTCATGAGGTTGATGAATGAGGTGTTGAAAGACTTCACATGTAGGTTTGTGGTGGTGTACCTAGATGACATTCTCATCTATAACAAAACCAAAGAGGAGCACCTTGAGCATTTGAGGTTAGTCTTAGAGAGGTTGCATGAGGAGAAGTTATCAATCAACCTAGAGAAGTGTGACTTCTTGAAGCAAGAGCTGGTCTACTTAGGATTTGTGGTGTCTAAGGGAACCTTGAATATGGATCCAAGCAAAGTGGAGGCAATCTTGAATTGGCATGCACCTAGAATAGGGACTGAAGTTAGGAGTTTCCATGGTTTAGCTCAATTCTATAAGAAGTTTGTGAGGAACTTCAGTGGCATATCTACACCAGTCCTTGACACCATAAAAGGAGGCCTTAAAACTAAGTTTAAATGGACTGAGCAGGCTGATAAAGCATTTCAATTATTGAAGCAAGAAGTAGCCATAAAACCTATCCTACTCCTACCTACTTTTGACAAGCTATTCACATTGGAGTGTGATGTAAGTGGAATTGCAGTAGGGGGTGTATTGAGTCAAGAGAGAAGGCCTGTGGCATTTTTTAGTGAGAAGCTCAATGAAGCAAAGAAGAAGTACTCAGCCTATGACTTAGAGTTGTATGCATTAGTCCAGTCTCTCAAAAAATGGAGGCATTACCTACTCCCAAAGGAATTTGTGGTGTTCACAGACAACCAGGCTTTGAGTTACATTAACACTCAAGAGAAGCTTAGTAATAGACATTTGAAATGGATGGAATACCTCCAAGCCTTCATCTTCACCATCAAGCATAAAAAGGGGCAACTCAACAAGGTGGCAGATGCTTTAAGCAGGAAGTTGTTGACAGTTCAAGAGTTACAGTTGCAGAGCATAGGAATAGAAGGTTTCAAGGACCTCTATGAAGGAGATGAAGTCTTCTCATCAGCCTAAAAGGTTTGCAAGGAGTTTGAGAACCATTTCCATGGTGAGTATGCAGATTACACTCTCCAAAATGGTCTGTTGTTCAAAGGTAATCAGTTGTGTGTGCCTAGAGGATCCATGAGAGAAAACCTCATCCAAGAGAAACACAATGGTAGTCTAAATGGACACTTTAGAGTCAACAAAACCTTAGATTTAGTGTAGAGGTACTACTATTGGCCCAAGTTGCCAAGAGATGTGAAGAGGTATGTGGATCAATGTGGTGTGTGTCAAAGAGCAAAAGGAGGATCAAGTAATGTTGGTCTCTATCAACCATTGCCGGTCCCAAATAGGCCTTGGGAATGTATAAGCATGGACTTTGTAATAGGACTCCCCAAGACTAAGACAGGTGTGGATAGCATCTATGTGGTAGTAGATAGATTTTCCAAGATGAGCCATTTCATTCCATGTAGGACTACACATGATGCTAGCTATATTGCACATCTTTTCTTTAAGGAGATTGTGAGGATTCATGGACTTCCTTTAAGCATTGTTTCAGACAGGGACATGAAGTTCATAGGCCATTTTTGGCAAACATTATGGACGAGACTTGGAACTAATCTCTCATTTAGCTCAACTTACCATCCACAAACTGATGGTCAAACTGAAGTCATCAATAGGGTGTTAGGCAACTTGTTGAGGTGTCTAACTAAGGAGTATGGATAGACATGGGATCTAATCATTCCTTAAGCAGAGTATGCATATAATGACAGTGTGAATAGGACCACTGGAAAGAGTCCTTTTGAGGTTGTCTATGGTAGACATCCAAGGGGAGTGTGTGAACTCAAGGAACTTGGTTCTATGGAGATGAAGAGTGGCCAAGCAGAGGACTTCACTCAAACCATCAAAGAAATCCAAGAGCAGGTCAAGAAAGCCATCCTTGAATCCACTCAAGAATTGAAGGCCAAAATGGATGAGAAAAGGAGAGAGGTTCAGTTCAAGGTGGGTGACTATGTGATGGTCCATCTGAGCAAGGCTAGAATGCAAAGTGGCAAGCCTACTAAACTGCAAATGAAGAGGGTAGGACCTTGTAAAATTCTGTCAAAATATGGTGAGAATGCCTACAAGGTTGATATTTCTTCAGACTTAGCCATTTCACTGGTCTTCAATGTTGCTAATCTGATAATGTATAAGGGAGAGATAGCAGGGCAGACTGAGAATCAAGCCAAGGTATTGCAAGACTAGGATATGAATGTCTTACCCCAAATGAAGCAGCCTATAGCAGAAGAGATCTTGGAGTCAAGGGTGAAGAATTCTACTAGGCACCATGTCTACATGGAGCACTTGGTAAAGTGGGTAGATCAACCTGTGTTTGAAGCTACTTGGGTTGAAGAGAGCAAGTTTAAGAAGCTAGGCATTGATCCAGCTCTTCTCACTCCCCTAGTTCCTTAGTTTGTTGTAGAGGGGGAGTATGGTGCAGGAGCACCCTTCAAAGGGCTCCCACCATTTTCTTTTTATTGTGTTCTTGCTTCTTAATGAAGCCATTGTATATAAAATAAGAGCCATGTGCTCATTGGTCCTAGTTAGGGTCCTAGTTGAGGTCCTAGGGTCATAAGTCAAAGTTGAGTTTTTTCTTGCAAGTAGAGGGTATGTGTTCCTTTGTGGTGTTTAGGGTCCATCTTAGCATGGTGGAGTCCTTAGGATAGCCCAATGTGGGCCTAGGAGTCAAGAAAGGCAACATTGAGAAAGTTGCTCAAAAGTTGCAAAAGTTGCATGACAACTTTTCAAAGTTGTCAAGCAACTTTTCCACCTAGTGGACAAAATCTTTAGTTTAGTGTGGACAACCCTAATATGGGCACACAAATCAAGGAAAGGATAGTATAAGTAGTTTCAAACCCTAAGAGAAGGGGTTGGATGTCAGTTGTTGTATGGCCCAAGCAAATGACTTGACTGTGACTGCAATTTTGTTGTCAGTCGGTACAAATGGAGTAAGACAAGATCATTAATGGATTGATTTTCGAGAAAAACTATGTTGAGTGTCTTGTATGGTGTATTTAATTTCATTGTGATCATTTAGATTAGGTTTTGTTTTGCAGGTTGTGTGTGTTTGTAAATATTTTGAAAACTTGCTTCTCACTGTCCAGTTTTGGACTGGTTTGAGTCAATGGGTTCATAACTTCATTCCCCATTGTGGAATCACCATGAAACCATGGGGAATAGGATTAAAAACCCTATACAATAATTCAAAGAAAGCAGGTCCCTTGAAGATGCAGGGAGGCCATCTAAAGACCCACTCCTAGGCGAGACTGGACAGTGCCCGGCTAGGAAGGGTTAAGTTGCAGAGGTCTTGGAGAGCAAGGAAGGTCAGAGGAGGAGGCACCCTTTGAAGGAGTTGTAGAGGGGTGAATGGAGAACCATTGGTGAGAAGGAGGAGCTTCCTCTAGTCCAGACAAGGTGGCAAGAACATCAAACCTACACTGTGACCCTGGCAGGCTTAAAAACCCTCTTTAAAACCATTAAAAAGCTTAAAATCCACCTAGGGCAGTGTACGGACTCTTGGAGGCCCAAAACCAAAAAAATACTTGAGCCCTTGCCAAATGAATAGCAGGTCTTTTAGGAAGTTTCACAAGCATGTGCATCTTTTGCAAGAGGGAGCCCTAAAAGTTCAGGTAGGAGGCCTAATTGGGCACAATCCTTGTAGCCCTATTTTGTAGGTAAAAGACAAAATAGTGAAATCGGTAAGGAGTTAGAAGTTCAAAACCTCTTGGGGGTACATGAATACATGGATAACCATGTCCAAGACCTGTCCTATCCTTTCTAGGACCTAAGAAGGTGTGGAGCAAGCCAAACCCTTATTAGCCTAAGTAAGGGTTCTTTGAGTCTCATGAGTAGGTGAGACCTTAGGAGAAAAAATTCAAATTGTTGGTAGGTGGATTGGGCAAGGTCAGGGGACTCCACAAGAAAGGGAAGTCCTAAAGACCCTAGGGTGTGGTTAGAACACCTGGAGATCCAAGGAAAGGATCCAAGAGCATAGACTAGGCTAGTCTATCCCAAACCCCATCCCATCACAAACTCAACTTCTTCTAGACTAATAGTCAATCCAACTTGACTATCTCTTAATTATTCTATGGTTCTGCCACATCTGGATACATCTTGTTCCTCTTTTGATGAAAATCTTATATTTTTGGATGCTTGATCTATCCCTATTTGTACTTCTTGTGGCATTACTTCTTTGTCTTTGTCATTCCCTTTCCTTTTTGCATACGTCTCTTTTCTCTGAATTCTGATTTTTTCTTGCCTTCTTTCTAACTCCATCTTTTGTTTTGTAATAGACAAGTCTTCTTTCGTGATAGCTTCTTGCTCTTCATTGTTTTCCTTACGTTATGTAGTGGATAAGACATCTAGACCCCATTAATACTCATTTCAATCTATCTCTGAACCATGATCTAGGACTACTCCACTATACCATACAAGAATGCTGTATGGTGCAAAGAGTTCCTTGATTTTTGCCATCTCTATTTTTGTTGCTTCTGGAATATCTTGTTTAGATTTTGCATTTTTTTATATTTCCAGAACTTGTTGACAAGATTTTTCTTTACCCTTGATGGTAATCTCCTTGTCTTGCTTTTCATGTTCTTCTTTCTTCTTTTGTTTATTAGTTACTATTTTTGCCGCTTGATGTAGTTTTTCTTGCCAATTTTCTTCTTTAGGGACTGATTTATTTTCCACTTTTGTTGTTGATGATTATGTTGCTTTTGATTGGATTTTAGATATCCAAGCCTAGATTTTTCTTCTTTGGATAGTGAGTGTGGACAAATAGGTTCTGAAATACCTTGATGTCACTTACCAATTGGTCCTTTTCCTTCATATCCCATTTTTTGTATGATTTCATAACCTTTGCCATATTGTTTAATGGGAATATTGACTTATGTTGATGTTGCTATAGTTTTATCTTCATCCTTGTACAACCAACCAAGAATGTCTTTGTCATTATTTTCTTCTTCAAGAGTTCTAGCACTAACAAATGTTCTTTTAAACATATGTTTTGATCTTTCTGATGTCTTTGATTGAATATATGTACACTTTCCATATAACTTAGGGGAAAGTGGAAAATTATGCAAAGAATATTTTCCCATTCCTTCATCATTTAATTTGAGCTTTTCCTCAAAAGTTTCCCATAACTTTTCTTGAATTTATTTGGTAGGATATACTAATTCTTTGTTATGTGGAACTCTTGTATCTTGTGTTGGCTTCAAATTATTGCAACATTGACTAGAATCTGCAACTATAGTGATCTCTTGTCCTTCATGAGGAAATTTTACACATTGATGATATGTAGAAGGAACTGCTTGCATTTTGTGAATCCATGGTCTTCCTAGAAGAATGTTGTAAGAGAGGTTCAAATCTAAAACCTGACACAATGTATTCCTTTCCATGGGTCCTATTTTGATTGGCAACACAACAATTCCTTTAGAAGAATGTTTTGCTTCATCATAAGCCTTGATGGTTATTTTCTTTTTCAGGTCGACTGCATTTTCTGAATATCCCAAAGCTTTTATCAAACTTAATGCAAAAATATTTAAGCCGGCTCCTCCATCTATGAGTATACATTTGACATGAGTTTTATTGATGGTGACTTCAACATATAAGGGAGCATTGTGAGGATGTTGTAAGGATGCGTCATCATTTTTCAGAAAATGATAAGCAATGAGGAGCTATAAGGTGTCCTACCATGTTTTGGAACTGATCTATATCCAAATCTTTTGAAACTGTTGTTTCCACTAAAGCTTTCTCCAAAATTTTCTTATGCATAGGTAAAATCTTGAGAAGTTCCAGAATTGATATTTGAGCGGGTATTCTTTGTAATTGCTCTACTAGATTGTATTGTTGTGAAGTGGATGTTGGGTCTTTTGTTACACCTAGAAAGATAACCTTTGCTCTTCTTCTCATAATAACATTGGTTGGCTCTGAAGATGGATTATCTTTAACAATGATAATATTTACCACATCATCATATGTATAAGTGTAATTCACTTTGGCTTTTCCTTTGTCATCTTTTAATTATGATGGTTCACCTTTGTCATAATTCAGAAGTGGAGTTTTGAAAGCTAGGTGTGATTTGTTTGTCTTATGGCTATCCACTGTGATGGTTCCATTATCGATTAGATCTTGGATAAGGTATTTCAATCTCTGATAATCATTTGTTTGGTGTCCTTTATTCTGATGGTAATTACAAAAATGATTATCATTCCACCAATTTGGCTTGACTGGTGGTTCATAACTTCTTGCTTCTGGTAAAACAATCAATTTGTTGGCAAGCAGAGTTTTTAGAGTTGATTCCAAAGGTTCTCCAATGTTTGTGAATTTCCTCCAAGGATTGGAGAAAAAGGACTTGGCTTTATTATTTTCTAGATTGTTATTGCTTGGGATTTGACTCGAATAGTTTAAGATTGGTTGTTGTTGTTTTTTTGTAGCACTATTATCGTCATTTCCTTCATTGCTAACATTCTTATTGTTTTACCAGAACTTGGGTTTGTCATTGTTGTGGTTGTTGTTGTTGTTGTAGGAATTATTGTAAAGTTTTAGCTCTCCTTTCTTTACCATCATGTTCTCTATTTTCAGACCATTCTCGATCATTTTGGCAAAAGAGAGAGGACATTGCATTCTTAGTCGATAACTCATTTCACTGATAAGATTATCAATGAATATGTCCATTTTTTCTTGATCAGGTACATCTCGAGGATACCTATTAAACATGTGTTTCCATCATTGTAAAAAGATCATAAAAGATTCACCATTCTTTTGTTTAACATTGCATAGATCCAACATTGTTATCTCATTCCTTATATTGTAGGAGTATTGTGAAATAAATTTATTCACAAGTTCTTCAAAAGATTTGATTTCGGATGGTAATCTTGAAAACCACTCCATTGATTCCCCATTTAAACTCCTAGGAAAAAGACGCATAAGGTAAGTCTCGTTGTGAGCAAATTCCATGCTCATAGTACAGAACTCCCTAATGTGATCCTAAGGATCGGATTTTCCATCGTATTTGTCATATTTAAGAATGTCGCAATGTTGCGGAAATGGTATCATATTCAAATTCTTATCGAAAGGATATGGGCATATATCTTCTAATGAATACTTCTTGGAGCTTGTTCCATTTTGCATGTCTTGCATCTATTGTTGTAGAGTTTGCATTTGTTGAGTAAGGTTTAACAATGGAATATCCACATAGTTTCACCTTGTTTCTTCGTGAGTTCTTTTATTACTACGCTCTTTTCTTGTGTCATCCCTTTCTTTCCTTGTTTTTTCATGACTTTCTTTGTTCAAATATTCATTATTTGGATTATCTGTGTTTTGGGTGTTACTTGCCTCCACATCTTGTTTCAATATTTCTATGTTAAATTCTTGTGGTAGTTTAGCTCCAGATTTTGCCAACATCAAGAGATATTTCTCTTTTTGTTTTGCCAACAATTTTTCCATTAGCCTATCAAATTTGAAATCTTTCTCAAGGTCTCTAATGGTACTATTGACTACTTCTTCATCAACAGTGGTAAACCCAAAAGTTTGGAATGTAGGATTATCTTCTTCCTCCATTTGTTGTTTTCTCAGTTGTTCGTATTGAGCTCTAGTCCAAATTGGCATGTGATTATTTCAAAAAAATTGAAATTTCCAAAGGACAAAGTCAATAGGTGATTATTGGTTTAGGAAGATATGCTTTGTTGATTTTACCGCTATTGTTTGTTCGTTGTGATAAAGCGTCTCTTTGTTGAAAAGCACGTCCTTGCAAAATTTCTTTGTCAAACTCTGTACCGCAGCCACGTAAGTAGTGATGAAAACAGTGTAGGAATGTCCTATGTTTTAATAAGATCTTGCAATTGATATACAAGAATCTTATTCTTTTTTGAGAAGCTTTATAACTGGGTTTTCTTTTCTTAAGGTGATACTTAAAAGTCATATAAGCATCTGACAATTTACAAGTTTGTTTGATTCCAATGTTGGTGCAATTCTGATTTTGATATAACCTAGGTTCAAAATAGGAAAGATATATCCAAGATTATGAACCTAGTATAGATTGATCAAGCTTCGTGATAGAAGATTTGATTATCCTGATGAGAGACTTGACAATGATGTTGATGTTTTTGAACTTAAGATGTTTGAATCAATAGGTTGTTGAATGTTTATGCTTATAGAAACCTCTTGGGAATAACCTATTGGATTAGTGACCTAGTTGTTGAGCTAGTTTGAAAATACGTGATGGTTTAGAGACAAATCTACTTGAAGAATTATTTCGATACTGATGTTTTGACACTTTAGTTTGATCTGGTGTTTCAAATGTTGGAAAGCTTTTGTATTACCCTTTTGATCAATTTTTTTTTTTTTTTTCAGCAATTTGTTATCTTTTTGCTCATGCATAGATGATAATTATCTTCAAATTTTGACCATTTGGAACATGTAACAGACATAGAAGACACAATGTTTAATAAACAAAATGCACAAGCAAGTACAAATATTATGGCAGACTGAGACAATAGTTGTTGAATCTCACATGGGGTTTCCCCCAAGGCTACGCTATTCAAAGAAGATATTTAGATGCTTGACCCCACTGGCTCCACCCTCGGCACTCACTTCTCTGGGGCAGCCAAGCACCAGTTTCCATGAAAACTCTCCATGGCAAACTTTATATCTTTACTAAGAACTGTATGTGTGTGAGCGGCTTCAGAGGTTCAAATTCCTGTGCCAATAACTAGAAGGATTTTGGCAACTAGTACAAGTGGTTTTTAGTAAAGGCTTCCGGTCATGTGGCCATACATGCGGCACTTTCAGCTCTGTAAATAAAGAAGGTTCCCAGCCTATAGAGGTTATGCTCCATAGGGTTTATGGGGAAACATAGTGTCGGTATGAACTTATCAGCACATGTTGTTTGGGACTTTTGTCACAAACATGATTTATTTAGAGTGGATTGGAAGGACTTGGCATTAGCTCATTTCCACTTTAGGTTGTTCCCCTCTCACTGGCCCCCTCAAGGAAGCTCGGGAAGGTAGGCCCTCTAAAGGATTTAATTGCTTGAAAGTAAAGAAAGCATAAAAGAGTGGATTTGGCTTTTTGATCACCCAATTAAGGGGAGAGCATATATTTACCACTTTCAAGACACAGAAAATAAGTGTTCTTTTTAAATTTCCATAGAAATGTGATCTATCCTCTATTTGGAGATGTTGCTCCAACAAACATGGTGTTTGTTTTAGCCTTTTTAAAAGTCTACGTGCAACTATTTTAGAGAAATTACTCAAAATGCAAGTTGCATGTTGTCAATTTATCCCCTTAGTTAGACTAAATGAGAAAGACATGATATATTACTTCCCAAAATAAGGCTTTTAATAAACTAGGTGAGGAAATGCATAAAATTCGCCTTAAACACCATCCTGCACATGCATGTTAGTAGTTCGAAAAATTTAATTTCTTAGACATTCGAACCTGCAATAAAATTTTGTTAGTTGCAAACAAAAGTGTTATTCTAACATATGTGCTATCTTTCACTTCAAAAGTGCTAATCTGCAGAGAAAAAGCACTAACCTGCACTACAAAAGTGTTGCTCTATGGACTAAAAAGCGTGATTTCTTTAATAAATGCGCTAACCTAGAGGACAAAAGCTTTAACTTGTAATGCAACTGCGTAGATTTTCAGACAAAAACAGTAACCTACATGACATATGCGTTAACCTGCAATGCAAATGCGTTAACCTGAGATGCAAATGCGCTAACCTATCGAACAAAAGCATTGTCAAAACTCACACATGCGTGAATCTGTATCACAAATGTGTTAATTTTACTTTTGTGGGATTTTTAAAGGTACATGCAAGATCCATGAGCCCCATGGTGGGTGCCCAAATGGAGTCGACTTGAATTTCATCCTCAGAATGCTACCTGCAACAAGTTAGTTTCATAAAATACCAATGGAAATGCTATAGAAAATCCAAACTCAACCAATGAAACTACATGAAATACATATGAAATAAAAATACTAATATTACCTTCATGATTTATGTCTCATTGTGTCCTAACTCCACTATTCCTAGTTGCAGATGGTGTTCTCTCAGACAATGCACTGATAGCTTCCAAGATGGCATATGAAGAATGGACGGATAACTGATAGTTCACAAATGCTATGATATGCAATACTACATGATTGTGCAAAAATGATTATGCTAAATTACTTCAAGATTTAAACTCACAGATGCATAAGTTTTACAAATGATTTGCTTGAAAATGCACTTGAAGTCTAACACTTCCTCAACTGAAGCTCTTGATTTTACAGACCTTGAGAGGATAAGATGATGTGGCTCAGATCAATGGTCATGATCAGATCTGCAGATTTGGATGGTTGTGAGCAAGGGTGAAGGTTGAGAGAAAGGGGGAAGGAGAAGACAAGTGTCACTCATCTCACCTTGACTGGGTTGTTGACTGAGAGAATCTAGGGATGGTTGGAGAAGATTTAGGCATGAGAGGACAAGTGGACTCAAGTCATTCCTAAGATGTAGGGGGTGTTGGAGAGAATATAGAAGATGGTTATGAAATATGTGTACGTACACAATATTCATTAAGTTTGGAGGTTGAAGATAAATGATGAATTAATATTTAAGAAATATTAATTTCCTTAGTCACATGATGGATGAATTGGCAAAGGGAAGATGAAGTGGAGATGGAAGGTGAGTTGGATAAGAGGGATTAAATAATTTAAGAAATTATTTAATATTTGAAACTATAGGATAGGAGAATAATCATTAAATATTAGATATTTAATTGATTGAAGGAGATAATTAAATATTAGATATTTACTTAATTAGAGGAATAGAATAGATGAATTAATTAATTAAATATCTAGATTAAATTAATTAATAGAAAGAGACAAAATGAATTAAATAAATTAATCTTTTCAAATTAACTCATTAATAGAAGAATAATTATTTATTTAATTTCTCATAGCCAATTTTATGTGTATATAGACTCTATTAGGGTTTTGAAGAAAAAAAAAGGAATTAGACTGCAAATTTGAAAAGGGTCACACCTAAAGGGGAGGGACGCCTTTTTAGAAATCTGAATTTTATATGAAATTGATTGAAATTTGTACAAAATCAATTTAATTTTGAAAATTAGGGTTTTATGACCTAACCACTAAATTTTTCAAATTTTGAATTTTGAAAAAGGATGGAAATTGAAAATTTGAATTGTAGGATAGAAGATGAGTCTAAAAACAGTCACAAATCTGAAAATTAAATGGAAATTCATTTTTTGCACAATTTCAAGATGATTTTTAAAAATTAGGGTTTTGACAATTAACCTCTTAATTTTGTGAATTTGATTTGCAAATTGAACAAGGAAATGAAGAAATTCAATTTGACAAACAAAGCAATTTTCAAATCTAAGACAATAACCAGCAATTTTTACAAAACACAAGTTCAATTTCAATTTTAAAAACTAGGGTTTTGAATGAATTAACCACTAAGTTTGCATAAAAATTAAACTTGCAAATGAAAAATATGCAATGATTTTTCATAATAAAGCATGTAGGACATTGGGTTCACCAAAATGTAATGTTGAAAAAGGTGAATGATGGACATCTAGAGAAAATCTTTTCTTCCCTCCGAGGAGAGATGAAAGTTTCACTTCGGATTTCCCTTCAAACACTTTTCACACATTACATTAGAAGAGGGGGGAAAATACACTAGATTCAACCTCTAGAAAAAGGAGATTGAATTCTGAGTGATATAAGAAAGGTAAGTTAATCCCCTCTTCTGGAATGAGATTTGAATTGAATTGTGTACTTATAACCAAGTGAAAAAGTGACAAAGATCTAATTATAACTTGAGATAGAAGAATAGGATGAAGTTGTGCACCTGGATCTGGCAATAATTTGTCAAGACGAAGCTGCCCTGCGAATTTGAGAAAAAGTTGCTCGGACCGTGGCAGGAGTGTACACAGTCCTGCGAAATGAAAAAGGTTTTTCTGCCTCTGCAAATGGTGTCTAACTCCAAAAGTACACCTACACACCTACAACCTACACACTAAAAAGAGAGGAAAAGGGGTTGGGTTTGGGGGTTTGCCTTCAGGTCAAACCCCAGTTTTAGAATTAACCAAATGATGAAAGAAAGTACTTGCAAGTAAAGTAAATGAAAGATTGAAATGTAAATCACCTCAAGGGAGGTTGTGATAGATATGTTGATAGAATTGTTTGTATGAAGTTGGATGTTGGAATGAATATCCTCTTCAATGGTTGAATCCTTGACTTGAATGCAACACTTAGCATTGAAAGGAGACTTGAGAATGCTCAATGCTGGAAAAGAATGATTGAATGCTCTTGAATGCTCGAATGCATGATCTCATGTATCTATGTTATGTGAAATGGAAGGGGTAATGTGACTTATATACTTGTCAATTGGGGCTAATTGACTGATTTTTCATCATAGGCCAACATTAGGGGAGTTTTCCCGCTCAATGCACAACCACCAAAACACAATTTGAAGGGTCCTACCTCAAAATAGGTCAGGGGATAGGGGTGCTACACCCCTATCCTACCCCTTTTTTTTTTAACAAGATGCAGTTCAGGTAGTGTGGAGGGCAAGAAAGATGCAATTTCAAGTGTCGAGCAAGTCTCTGGTCTCTGGTCTCCAATCAGGCTTAAGAATTCAATTCGCATGTGTGAGGACCCTAATGTGGTCAAAAATTGCAAGGGTCACAATTTTATGACGCTACAAGAACAAAGTGAAAGAAACTTTGAAATATTCAATTAAGTTAAAGATTGGAGAATGTGAGAAGCTAGAACAAGATTTTGAAGGCAAATACTAAAGTTCATGAACACAACAAACTACTCTATGACTTGATTAACATGCAAAAATCTAATGAAGAGGAGACTAGACAAGGATTTCAGACCAATGAATTTTCAAATTAGAAAGACAAAGACAAAGGCAAGGAAGTTAAGGTGGAAGCAGAAAGGAAACCTGAAGATGCAAGCAAAATCCAGAATCAGAGATCTATTGCAAGAAGACCATAGATTCATCAACCGAATGCATAAAGGTACACATCATTTAATGGTTATTGTTTTCAATACAACAAATTTGGTCATAAGGTTGCAGTATGTAGAATCATGAAGGAATTAAACAATGTTACAATTCCAATAAGTTTGGTCATAAAGCAAGTTACTGTAAGAATCATGTTATGAGTTAGAATTGTTATCCAGTTGGAATGAAAGGGATGAATAAAAGTAGGACATTTCATGTCTATTGTCATCTATGCAATGGTTTGTTAGTAAGATGAGAGGGGGGGGTGAATCATAAAAACTCAATAATCATTGTATACATCAGATTCAACCTCGGTAGCCTTTACTGATATGCAACTATGACTGTAAATCATTCAAACTCATAAATAGATACACTTAAAACATCATAACACATTTAACACCAAATTTAACGTGGAAACCCAAATAGGGAAAAACCACTGTGGGATTTTGGACCCACTAAGAAATATACCCTTCTAGAGTATGCTCGGTTAAAAGCCAATCTTGTTATAGATTACATAAACACATTGCTAGATGTGACCTAGTTAAGGGATTTCCCTCAGATTTGTTAGAATCTTGCACTTTGTTAAAAGTGACCTTGTCAAAGGATTTCAAACACTCATTCAGAATGTTACCTTGCTAGAGGATTTACAAATAAGACTGTTAGGTCCACTCGGTTAAGAGATTTCCTATCACTTACAAAATAAATAATAGTATAAGATATATCTGCAACTTCACATCTGAAATGCTAAAGCAGACACTATGTGCTCAAAATAATCTTGTCATAAGACTTATCTTGCTCCTTGCTGGGCTTCTCAATCTGTTCTTCAATCAGATATTCAATCTTCTGTGCTCGGTGATCACTGTTGTAGTATCATTGTTCTTCTATTTGCCCGCATCTATTGTTCATCAACAATTTCTTATTTATAAACAATTCCTAACCGCTTAATCTCCTTGATCACATTTCCCATGATCAATCTTAGCCATCAGATCTTCAAACCTGACTAGGTTCATTGTATCCTTCGATCTGAAAACATTTTATCTTGCCTTGGAACTTGTGCTAGGTTATGACCGATGAATCTGTGTTGTAGATCTAACTCTTGTATTTTCATTGTCGTGGATATTCAACAAACTTCTTGCATGACATACCAATAATCTATACATCTCCAACTTATTGGAATCCTTTATTTAATAATGCTTTTATCCATCCAATGCATTCTATTATTACTCGGTAAGTACTAAACCTTTACTCAGTAGATATTTTGCCTTCTTTAACCGATATCGATAACCTTAGGGTTTACTGACTAGCTTCTTTTCTCGGTAACATAGAACAATATCAAACCTATATTCATCTATTGAATGAAATCTTTTCTCCTTCATGTTCGGTCTTCGAATACTCATTATATAGGATATCAAAGTAATAAAAACAACAAAATCTCATCATTGTCTTACTCAGTAATAGTTGCCCATTGAATAACTTATTACTCCCCTTCATTTTCATGCTTTCTATGTCACTTACTGACATCTTTATACTTATCAAAATATACTCATTAAGATATGGCAACATCATACTGAATCATAAAATCAATTGCTTGACATCAGTGACAAAATAATATTATTAAGACAGTAATCATCCTTTCTTAGTTATATCCATAATCTTCAACAACCTTCTCAATATCCTCATACCAACAAATGTATTGGAATGCCAACAATCTCCCTTTGTGAAATGCTAACAATCTCCCCCTTTGGCATTGATGGCAAAACCAACTTTTAATGGAAATACCAACTTGATTTTATTTCAATTGATTCAGACTCGGATTGCTCATAATATTCTCCTGTTATCCTTCAATTCTCCCCCAGTCATTAGTCTTCTCCCATCTTCACCTATTAATCTTCACTAATTAGTCTTCTCCCCCTTTGACAACAATGCCAAAAAGTAAAACTAATTCATGATTTCTTCCATTGTGAAATAATTTGCTTGCTGAAAATACAAATGTATCATCTCAGTCTTGGTCAGAGAAACTTGTCTTCAATCATTATTGCCTACACAACTTTAGGTAACCTCCTAAAGTGTGTAAATTAGCATCAACTCATAAATAGTTAATCTGTAAATTCATAGAATTGATGCTTTCACCGAACTCTATCAGTGAGTGCTAGATAGGGGTAGGACCCCTAACTTATTACTTCTAAGATACTCAAAAGTGTCCTTTGGCAGTGACTTTGTGAAAATGTTTGCTATTTGTTCCTTTGAACTAATATATTCCAGCGCAACTTTCTTCTCTTGAACTTCTTCTCTGAGATAATGATACTTTATAGAGATATGCTTTGTCTTAGAATGCGTTACCGGATTATTTGAAATGTTAATGGCACTAGTATTATCATAGAATATAGTTACTGGCTCGGTAACTTTCTCATTCATTCCTTCCAATAGTTGTTTGATCCATGCAATATTGGTACAATTCAATGCTACAGTGACATATTCAGCTTCAGCTATTGACTGTGAAATGCATCCTTGTTTCTTGCTAAGCCAACTTACTAGTCTGTCTCCCAGAAAGAAAGCTCCACCGCTTGTGCTTTTCCTATCATCAATGTTCCCTGCCCAATCAGCATCAGTGTATACTTTTAAGTCAAAATCATTCCTCTTTTTATACACTAAACCATAATTTTCAGTGCCTCTTAAGTATCTGAAAATTCTCTTGATTGCTGTCATATGGGTTTCTTTGGGATCTGCAGAAAATCTTGCAACTATACCTACTGCATGTGCTATATCTGGCCTGCTGTGAACTACGTATTACAACTTTCCAATCATAGATCGGTAAAGTTTCTCATCAACAAATGCAAATTTATCACTCTTTGATAGTTTACAATTGGTAGTCATAGGAGTACTTACGAGTTTAGAATCCTCCATTCCAAATTTCTTCAAGATTTCCTTTATATACTTGGATTGAGTAATGAAAATCTCATTTTTCATTTGCAGTATCTGTAAACCTATAAAATACTTTATTTCATCGATTAATGACTGTATGCAGGAAAAGTGGGCTGATAAAACTTAATATGTGAAAATATGTGATAATACTAGTCCACACACACACACAGGACTTCTTGATGCAAGCTATGGAGTAATAATGTATTACTCAGCTTCCCAAGGAGGGTCCCATGGTTCTCTATCTCACAATGTCCCTCAAACCAATGTTTTTGCTCTCAGATCACTGAGCAAAATGGTTTAGTGCTGGCAAATGCGAGAACGAGAGATGCTTTGATAGATTTTAGTATGAAATGGAGGTTAAGCTATGTATGACTCTACAATGCAATACACTAGATGATAAGATGATGAGGTTAGTATGAATACTATCCTTGCATACTATATTTAGTCTATGATTGAGCTAAAATGATAAAGAAATTATTCTAAACATGCATATTTAGTCTAATTCCTGATCTAAAAGAGGCTAAATGAGGAGCATAAAGATGATATCAAATCTTGAAATAATTTGAGCATAAGTATAATGCTTCAAATTTGAAAGATGATTGTTAAAAATGGAGGAATGAGAGCTCTATTTATAGCACAAACAGGGCAATGGATGGTCAAGATTGAAAGGTTTAATCAAGGGCCAGGTTTGAAAGTTGGGGATCCATGTGCACAATTGGCACCAATGAAATGGTGACAAGTGTCAACATAGGGTTGGGTTGAGAGAAGAGGTTGGAGGCATTAAAGGCCTGAGAAGACCTCATGGTTATCTAAAGGCTAAGGGTCAAGTCTAAGTTAGGCTTACCCACTGGATTAAGAGTTAATCCAAGGATAAACCTTTGTGCAAATGATTAAGAGATAATCATGGTCAAAGCATTAAAGGCCTGATGAGACCCTTGGGTTAGATAGAGGTTGAGTCAAAACAAATGTTTTAACCATGTAGGAGAGTTTGAGTTAACCATTAATGGTTATTGGAGACTTTGGGAATTAAGTGGTTGAAGGTTGAAAGCCTTCAATGGTTTTCAAAGACTTTGAGCCATTTAGTGGTTGAAGGTTGAAAACCTTTAATGGTTATCAAAGACTTTAAGGGTTTTGAGAAGTGACTTCCCTTTGCTTAGGGATGTGACAAAGTTTAGAGGAGGGGTTAGGCTAATTAGAAGCTATTAGAAGAGTCTAGAAGGGATTAGAAAGGGGTTTGGGATTTTGCAAGTGGATGGAGGGATAATAGGATTTAATTGAAATAAAGAATTTCATTCAATTTGGTTGCAATTTGGGAAATTAAATAAATTAGATTTATTCAATTTGGGATAACTATTTAATTAAATTTGAATTTAATTAAAAGTGGATAGGGGGATTTAATTGAATAAAATGATTTATTCATTAAATGGGTATAGTGAATTTAATTTAAATAAATTGAGTAATTTACTTAATTAAATAGAGGAATGTGGATAATTTAATTAAATTAGATTTAATTAAATAGAGAAATGAACATAAAATATTCATTTAGGAATATGGTCATTTTTATACGTCTACATTTTGCCCCTCTTTGAAGTGACGTGTGTGCACATGTTATTTCAAAGAAAATGATGCTTTATCATGATTTATGATCTAATGCAATTTTTGTGTCGCTTTTTTGATTTGCCAGTCGTGCCCCAGATTTGATATTTGATGGTGATGCCCCCTTGGGAGATGAATCAATTTTTTTGGAAAATTGTTGATTTAATTGGATGAAGTTCATATGATGTGTATGATTTCGTGCATGTAAAAAGTGTGCAGATTGATTCATCTCCCGATAAGTTACAACTGTTTTGGTATAGGGGAGACCGCGACCATATTACAGGTCCATACGGCTAACCCTAATTTCATTTTCCTCTTATAAAAGGGGAAAAGGGCTTGATGTAGACTCATTTGTGCTTTGTTGACTTTGGAGAAAGAAAATTTGCTCTGGAGAGAAAATGCCTATTCCTTATCACAGACACCGTTTCGAGCACGTTCGGAGGTACCGGAGACCTGTAGCGCGTGGACCACCAGTAAGTCAATGTTTTTGACCCTCTTTTGATTTTTTATTTTGTCATTTTTAGGCATTTTTTGAATTTTAAAGTTCGGGTTTACCGGTTTAACACGTCTAAGGTCTAGAGTAGCGCATACGAAGTTTAGAGTAGCGCATCCAGGTCAAAATTAGGGGTCGCGTCCGAAAAAGATAGGTGTAACCTAGCGTATAGGGGCCGCAGGGGTTCGCATTGAGAAGGGGGTTTAGCGCGTAGGACTAACCTAGCGCACAGGGCTAAAAGGGTAGCACTTAGGAGGGGTAGATTAGCGCGTAGGCAGAGTCTAGCACATGGGGTGGGTTAGGTAGCGCATGGGGTGAAAATTTTAGCGCGTAGATAGAATCTAGCGCATAGGTTAGAGATAATAGTGCGTAGGAGAGGCAACCTAGCGCGTGGGGGTGTTTTAGCGTATTGAAGATCTGTTTTAGCACATCTGAAAAATTTTGCAGTTTTGGCCGATTTGAAAATTTGTTTTGTCTGCCTGTCGTGTTTTGATGAATTTTTCCAATATGAGTGTGTATAACTTGTTTTGATTTGCGAGTTTTCAAGTTATGTATAGATATCAATCTGTTGTTTTGATCAAAATATGATGTATTTGCGTGTTCTGTTTCAAGTTCAATGTGTGTGAAGCCTGAGTTGTATTACAAGCCGATATGGGTTGGAAACTTGAGTTGTTTTACAAGCTGATATGGGTGGGAAACTTGAGTTGTTTTACAAGTTTATGTGATTGTGGAGACTTGAGTTGTTTTACAAGTTTTGATATGGTTTTTGAGAACTTGAGTTGTTTTACAAGTTGATATGAAATGATAGGATTTTGAACTTTGATAGAGATGAGCAATTGTTTCATGTTGTTGATGTAAATTGTATTTTGATATCTTTGTTATGATGTGGAAATTGATAGTGGATATGTTTTGTTTGACAGGAGCGATTGGGTGTTGTACAGTCGAGGGAGAGATTCCCGAGACCATGGATGTTGATACCACGATTGTCATAGGCAGATTTGGACATTATTGAGAGATGTGGATTGACCTCTCTTTTGGATATGCCTCGGTTCACTGTGAACCGGGGGCTTTTGACAGCGTTGGCAGAGAGGTGGCATAGCAACACGATCACCTTTCATTTTGCCACTGGAGAGATGACAGTGACACCAGAGGATTGCTACCGGATTTTGCGGATTCCTGTAGTAGGGGCACTACTTCCCTATGAGCAGTCAGAGGAGGGTGGCACAGAGGCACTGTGCCACATTTTTCAAGATGACACAGTTTGTGGCTATGAGATCCCCTGGCAGGAGTTTTTGGATTTCGGTTATGCACCGCTGCCATCTGTACTGGCAGGATTCATTGGGGGATTCTTTTATCCTGATCATAGGTCAAAGGGATTCTCGGTGGGATGGGGGTTAGTGTTGGAGGAGATGGTCACACAGGGCCGGAGATTTGAATGGGGTCAGCGATGCTGGCTCATTTATACCAGAGTTTGCATGAGGTAGTATACCTCAGGTACGGCAGTTTGTCAGCTGGCGTGACCCTATTATAGGTATGGTGCTGGGAGCACATTCCAGCAGTGAGGCCACTGGCAGATCGAGATAGGCCCGTAGGTGCAGCATATGCCTATGGATATAGAGGTCTAGTTGTCCAGCGTAAGCTGGGCAAACTAGAGCATTGGAGGAGGGTTTTTGACGACATAGATACGGTCACCTGGAGACCATATACAGGCTGTGAGGTATGGGCAGAGGATGGGCTGGAGATGCCCTTTGTATTTATGATGAGGTATCTGATTAGGAGGACCCCATTCGTCATTGAGCGGTTTGTGGTGACCCGAGTTTTGAGGCAGTTCGGGCGTCAGCAGGGGATTCTTCAGGGAGCATGTTTGTATGCACGGCGGCAACAGGATGTGGCTGATTGGGGGCCGACTATTGATAGTGTCATGACAGTGGAGGAGTTTGCAGGGTTGGCTGGGCAGATCTGGGACTATGCCCTAGAGATTCAGGACGCAGGAATGACAGATGAGTTTGCCCGTTTGTTTGCTGCGCGGGTGGTGGCTAGGATCTCAGATCCAGAGGAGATGAGGCCAGCTTTTGACTCAGATGAGGAGGAGGGAGACGGGGGAGATGATGGAGATGATGGGGAGGATGGAGGAGGAGGAGGTAGAGGAGCCAGAGGGAGGCAGGGAGGTAGAGGTGTGGAGAGAGCGGTGCAGCAGGGGAGGATAGACAGGGGGAGAGGTGGATTGGCTATCAGAGCCGGGAGAGAGGGGAGAGTGGGGGAGGTGCTAGCTGTAGTGGGGGTGAGGAGGAGATGAGGAGACCAGCACAGAGGAGGAGGGCAGATGTACTCCCACCTCCAGCACCGAGGACAGGGCGAGTGGGAGGGGTTCCTCCAGCACAGGTACCGCTGTGGGTTTGAGTGCCAGGTCATGTGGAGGATGCGCAAATCCGGACCTTGCAGATTATCGTTCAGCAGTTGTAGGTGCAGATTTTGACCTATCAGTGGCAGATTTCTCAGTTGACCACTGAGAGAGATACTGAGATAGAGTGGCGAGGATGAGCGGAGGAGGTGGTGGCGAGTGTGCAGAGAGCAGCGGCGAGTGGTCCACTGAGAGACACCCTTAGAGAGCTGACGCGGAGAGTGCAGGAGGCAGAGTATTATAGGCGGCATTATGAGGCTGCAGTACCTAGGGATCGATGAGTGGAGAGCTTTGCACAGTTGAGATCAAGTCGATCTCGAGCCACTGGGACACGATCTGAGAGCCGAGGATTTAATTGAATAAAATGATTTATTCATTAAATGGGTATAGTGAATTTAATTTAAATAAATTGAGTAATTTACTTAATTAAATAGAGGAATGTGGATAATTTAATTAAATTAGATTTAATTAAATAGAGAAATGAACATAAAATATTCATTTAGGAATATGGTCATTTTTATACGTCTACAATGACTTTTCAAATTCTTTGCACATTTCATTTCCAAAGTTCTTGCATAAAGAGTCATTTCCACAAAAAATAATATCATCAAAAAATATGGCTGAAAGTAGTATTCCATTGTCTTCATCATTCTTCATATACATGTTGTTTTCACTTGTCCTTATAAATCCAATCTTGATTAAGTAAGAGTGTAGTCTTTCATACCATGCTCTAGGTGATTGCTTTAGACCATATAATGCTTTGTTCAACTTACATACCTGATCTTTATTATTGTCTTCAATAAATCCTTGAGGTTGTTCAATATAAACTTCTTCTTCTAGTATACCATTTAAAAATGCAGATTTAACATCCCTTTGATATACCTTGAAATTTTTGTAAGCAGCATATGCCAACAATGTTCTCACTCCTTCAAGTCTTGCCACAGGTGCAAAAGTATCACCATAATCTATTCCTTCTTCTTGAGCATAACCTTTGCAAACTAGTCTTGCTTTATTCCGAATGACCTCTCCTTTTTCATTTAGCTTGTTTCTGAAAATCCACTTTGTACCGATCACATTTTTCTCTTTTGGTCTTGGGACCAGTGTCCATGTTTCATTCTTCTTGATTTGTTCAATCTCTTCTGACATAGCATTTACCCAATCTTCATTACTAAATGCCTCTTTTACTATTCTCAGTTCAAATTCAAATATCAGACATGTGTTTTGTCTCAGTTTGTTCCTTGTCATCACTGGATCATCCTTATCTCCTATAATTTGACTTGATGCATGATTTCTTCTAACACACTTGGCTAATTTAGGCTCGATAGGATCTGTATGATCTTCTTCATCACTCGGTAACTAGGTATTTTCTTCATTTTCTTCATCAACTTTCTCGGTAGGACTTCTCGGTTGAACATAAACAAAGTCTTCATAATCTTTTGGTTCTTTGGAATTTCCTTCATCATTTCTTTCTGCAAATTCATCAATTTTCACATTTGTACTTTCCACTATTTTGTTAGATGATTTGATCAAACATTTAAATACTTTACTTCTAGAAGAATAACCAAGAAATGTTCCTTCCTCACTTTTCTAATCAAACTTTCCATTTTTGTCATCTTTGTGAACATAACATCTGCTTCCAAATATTTTAAAGTAACTTACATTAGGTTTCTTGTCATACCAGATTTCATATGGTGTCTTCAAAGTTCCTTTCTTTAGTTGTACTCAGTTCAGGGTGTAAATTGCACTCTTGATCGCTTCTCTCCAAAATGTTTGAGGTACCCTCTTTTCTATCATCAGGGTTCTTGCACAATCTACAATTGATCGGTTTCTTCTTTCAGCTATCCCATTTTGCTAAGGTGTTGTCGGTACAGATACTTGTCTCTTTATACCATGATCATTGCAAAATAGGTTAAATTCATCAGAAATGAATTCTCCTCCTCTATCAGATCTTAGACATTTCAACTGTCTTCCTGTTTCTTTTTCAACTCTAGCCTTGTACCATTTGAACATTTGAAAGGCTTCTAATTTTTCTTTTAAAAACATAACTAACATCATCCTTGAGTAATCATCTATAAATAATATAAAGTATTTATCACCAAAATAACTTTGAAATTTCATAGGACCACAGAGATCAGTGTGCACGAGATCTAAAATTCCTTTAGAAGTGGAGGACTTACTTGTAAATCTTGACTTTGCCATCTTACCCATCTGGCATCCTCGGCATATTGCATTCTCAGGTTTTTCCAAGCTCGGTAGACCTCTTACTCAGTGCTTCTTACTTATTTTGATCAGGTTATCAAAATTTACATGACAAAACCTTTTGTGCCATAACCAGGTATCTTCTATTTTAGCATACAAACAATTGTTCTGAGTTGAGTCAAGATGAAATGTATTACCTTTTGTTTGTGTCTTGGTAGCAGCCACCTTTCCATGTTTGTCATGAGCTTTGACACTTCCTTTCTGAAATTCTATTCGGTATCTTGTATTGTTTAGTTGTGCTACACTCAACAAATTGTATTTCAAACCTTCAACCCAATATGCATCATCACATTTAGCATTGTCAAGAAGTGTGATAGAACCTTTACCTTTCACCGGACATGGTGCATCATTACCAAATCTTACATAACCTCCATCATAATCTTCTAATTTAACAAACTTGTGTTTATCACCTATCATGTGATGTGAGCATCCACTATCTATGATCCAAGAATCATTTTTATTTATATGAGATATCAAGGCTTTTTCCTCATACTTTTCTTCATCTGATCCATCTCTAATAGTCACATATACAACTTCCTTTGTCTCAGTCCCATCAGATTTGTCATCGTTGGATTCCTCATCAGCTACTAGGCATGTCTTTCTATCTCTCCTTCTAAAGTCTCAGTGTCCTTTGTATTGGTTGTCTTTCTGTCTGTCATCTCAGTATTCTCTCCTTTCACTAGATTCTTTGTCAGGACAGTTAGAAGCCATATGTCCTATTCTATCACAGTTAAAACATTTTAAAGATAACTTTCCTTCATACTTACCTTTACCTCTTGGTAACCTTCTGGCCAATAATGCTTCAAACTCTTCTTGCTTTCTGATTTCCTCATATAGTTTGTGTACCTCTTCCATGTTTTTGCAAAATCTCTCACTTCCTCCACTGTGATTTCCTTCAGTATAATTATACATTCTATCATTGTAATCATCAAATTCACCAAGATGAAAAGAACTGAATGCAGATTCAACTTTATTTATCGAAGACCCACTGTTATCAAGATTACTTAACCCAAATGCATGTAGCTTATCAATAGTAGCATCCAAAGAGACTGGCATGTTTGGTATAGACCTTAATTCATTGATTGCAGAGACTCGAATGGCATAAGTAGGAAGAAGTATTCTAAGCAACTTACTTGTTATATCCTTTTATTCAATAGTTCCTCCTGCTCCTTTGATTTGATTGACAGTTTCCTTTAACCTTGTACTGTATTGGGTTATGTTCTCACCTTCATTCATTCTCATGGATTCAAGTTGACCTCTTAGACTGTCTTACTTGTTCTCTCTAAACATGTTCATCACCACCATACACAAATATAAGCTTGTTCCACATTGCTTTGGCATCAATGCAGCCTTCTAGATCATTGAACTCTAAGTCGGTTAATGTTGATGTTATTTCAATCTGTTGGTGTAAATAATTATTCATCATGGATATTATTACACTTACTTAAGTTTACTTAGGATAATGCATTTCATAGTAGTTTGGATATGAGACACTTGGGTGTTTATGCCACATTGGGATAGTGTGTGTAGGAGAAATTCCACCTTTTATGGTGTTGATCTTGTTATTACACTATCATATCCACTTATAGTGGAGTGATAATTCCACCTTCGGTGGGTGATCCACCTCATGTGGAATATTATATTATTTCTCCTACCTACCCACACCTATTTCCTACCTACCCTTGTTTCTCATTGAGCCACATGTCATATTTGTGTGCTCATACATCCATATGGCCTTGCCTATATAAGCAGGCCTCTATTCATTGTATGTAACTAGTGAATCCAATTGATTATTGTTGATCATTTCTATTGATGAGAATACAGTTTATTCTTGTCCTATATTGTGTCTCTATTTTGTACATTTCATTGAGCTCTTGATCTTAGCAAAATCCAACTTGGTATCAGAACCATTGGGGCTTCATTGATTCGTCTTGAAGAGGCATTATTACGACGTCAAGAGGCAGATCTGAGGAGCAGCATCTTTTGGAGGCGTCCTATACCAAATCCGACCCTGCCATTGCGTCTAGAAGGCCATTTCCATGAATTTTCGTTATAAATTCGGCCTATTTTGGTGAGAAAATTTTTTTTCCCAATTTTGCTAGAAGCGTACGGATTTTCGAAATATTATTATTATTTTTCGGAAAAAAAAATTTATTTTCTGAAATATATTTTTCAAAAATTGAAAAAATCAAAAAAAAAATCGAAAAAATCAAAAAAAAGGAAACAGAAAAATCAGAAAAACAAAAAAAAAAAAAAAAGTTTTTTTGGGGGGTCCACAGACCCCCCCCCCCCCCCCCCGTGCAGCGTGTCCCTGCAGGTCTGCAGAGACCGTATCTGTCAGAACGTACCTGCGCCGCGTCTCTGTCACCGCCTGCCACCGCCGGTTGTACCCGCAGGTTCCTGCCGGCCGGATCCCGCACCACCGTCAGCGCCCAAGTCTTCCGGCTCCGACATCCTCTCTGGTTCCGCCACCACGTCCCTCCGCTCTGCCGCAGCTCGGCGCCCACACCGCCACACGCGCGCCCGCAGACCTCCACTCTCTAGCGCTCGCTCATCCCGGCTCAGCACGTCGCCGCCGCCGCTCAGCTCCGACGTCGCCCGCGTCCTCCCGGCACGGCTCCCACAGACCAAGACCCGCGCCAACTCCCGCGTCGCAGTCCAGTCAAGTCAACGAGACTGGAGGACCACACCCGCCACGTGGCAGGTGGCCACTGGCCCACGATACAAACCTACCACGCAGCATTCCATACACTACCCAGTCAGATTCCGTACACAGTCACCTGCCGAATCAGCCTGCTCAGTTAGCAAAATCCGTACAGTACGGACTGTACAGTCATCTGTCCGCGTCATCTGTCCATACAGTACGGACGCCCAGTCAGTAGAGGATGAAGTTTTTGTGATGGTCATACAGCCATCAAATTTAATCGCATGACTTTCTTACATCAGCGCCACATCAGCAGGGTTTGAAAATTTTTGGACCCCCCCTCATTTGCATTTTTGATTTTGCAGTTCAACTTCAAATGGCCATAACTTGCTCATTTTTGCTCCTTTTTGGGTGCAATTTTTTTCGAAATGGGCTAGAATTTCGTGCTCTTTGCAGTGGTGAAGAAATTTTTTGATTTTGATGCACGGATTTTTCAGAAAATGCAATTTTTGGTGACTGTACCTGAGTAATCCCAATTTTTGCAACTTCAGAGGCTTCGTTTGGGGTCATACGACCTCCTTTTCAGGTGCCATTTTTTTTTGAAAGTGTGTATTTTTTCGTCTACTTTCACATGATGCTATCAGATTGATGCCATTGTAAGTAGCAATTGTACTTTCAGATCTTGGCCATTTTTGGCTCTCTTGGTACTTGTATATTTGCTTGAATCTTAGTTAGATTCATTGCACTATTGATTGAAGTCTCTTGTATCTCATTTGAGAAGTTGTAAAATTTGCATCATAAGTCCACTTTGCCTTGTTTTGCAAGTGGCTCATTGTAATCGCACTAAGTATAAAGTGCCAAAATCATCACTTTAGGGAGGGTACTTTGATTGAGTGAATTTGGGGGGTGTCTCTTGTTCTTTTGTGCTCTTGTGTTCCTTCCTTTTTTCTGCTATGGATTCTTCTAAGTTTCCTCTCTTAACTCCACATAACTATGCTACTTGGAAAATTGATGCAAGGAGTAAACTTATGGAAAAAGGACTCACTCATTACATTGATGGAACTATTGTTGCTCCAGCTGATCCTAAGGCTGATCCAGTTGGTCACTTAGATTGGCTCACTAAAAATATCATGGCAATTGGTACCTTAAGAAAGTATGTATCAAAGGATCTCATTTTTCATATTGAGAAATGTACTCTAATCAAGGATGCTTGGCAAAAGTTTCAAGACTTGTATGGTCAAGTTGATGAGATTAGGGGATATCAAATTGATAGTGATCTCACCATGTTAGATCCCAAGAACTTTGATACTATACAAGATTATGTCACTAAGGCAAATGAGTTGAGGGCACAACTCAAAGATTGTGGCATTCATAAGAAGGATACTCAATTGATATTCAACTTGATAGGCAAGCTTCCACAAGAATATGCAGCATTTGTTTCTAGTTTCCAAACCCATAGGATGACAATGGGTTCAAGGTACACAATGCCTACATTTGATGCTTTCAATGAAATGTTGATGATGGAACAAACTAAGTTGATAAGCATGGGCATTCTTAAGGCTTCTAAGTCTCAAACATTAGTGGCAAATCAAGGAAACAAAGGAAATCAAGGAAAGGACAACTCAAACAAGAAGAAATGGCAATCAAAGCCTCAGGACAAAGCACCATCTTCTCCAAAACAAGGAGATTCATTCTCTTCCAAGAGAGATAATTCACCAAAGAGGGAGAAACCTACTTGTGCTTATTGTAAAAAGATTGGTCATGAGGAGCATCGTTGCTATTCTAAGAAGATTGATGAGCTCACACATATCATCAAAAAGCATAACATTGATTTGCCTAAAGTCTACAAGAAGGATGATTCATCAACTTCAACTTCCTCACATTCAAAAGGAAAAGGGCAAGCATTCATGGCTTCTACAAGTGGAAAGACTCACTCTTTTGGAACAAGAAAAGGAAAATCTCTATGTGCTACTATCAGTCATGATTCAGAGAGATGGCTTCTAGATTCAGGGGCTTCTCAGCATATGGCATCTTCGCAGTCTATGTTCTCTACATTTGAGCCTTGCACCATGCCACAGATTTTGATGGGCAATCATACATACATGGATGTGATTGGGAAAGGATCTATTGACATTGGGGATAACTCCTTCAATGATGTGTTGTGTGTACCCCACTTGACAAACAATCTCCTTTCTATTTATCAAATCACACATGGCGCAACTAAGAGAGTTGTGGAGTTCACACCTGACTCAGTTTTCATTAGAGACATGGAGACTAGAGCTATCATTGCAACTGGGGTGGTTGATCATGCATCTCGGTTATACTCCTTTTCAGATTTTGTTGATGATGATTTCACATTTGATGATTCTACACATTATGATCACACTTATTGTGATGGTTCAGATTTTGAGGAGAACTTTGGACACTTGAACATGGGGATTCTCACTTGTGACCCCATTCTTGAGTCTTGTATTTCATCTCCTCATATTGATATCACATCACCTATTGCACCTGATGACGTGGATAGTGCGACAGTTTTGCCTTCATGTGATTCAGTGCAGTAGGATATTCATTGTCTTCCAGCTTCAGATTCATGGGATGATTACTTGACAGACATTGCAGGTTTGTTTGTGGAATCCTACATTGCAAATTTGGGAGACATCATTGATGACATTCATCTTCTCTTTGATGAAGGTGATCCTTCTTCGATTGTTCAGAGGGCACACTCTGACCCTCTTTTTCATTCTCTACATGATCATTCTTTCGAGGTTGACATGATTGTGGATACTTATGTACAGTAGTTGGAGGAGGTCTCTTTATTTTTTGAGGAGACATGTGAGTCTTTGGGACATGTTCTACATCCATCTCCACTAGATCTTGGAGTGCCTTTTTCAGCAGTGTGGCAGAGTTTACCACCTTTGGAAGGGGTATCTTTTAGCATCGACATGGGGACACTTGAGCAGTTTTCAGAGATTCCTTTCATCATGAGTTTTCTTCATACATCTTCCCTTCATGATTGGGGAGACTTCATGGATACACCTTTGGTTTTGTTTCTTCCTAAGGGGAGGAATGTTGTTCGACGTTCGTGGAGCAGTTTCTTCATACATCGAGCTTCTATCATTGGTGTCAATTCTCCATTGAGGGGGGGTCACAGTTTGACTTCTCTTCTTCTCTCATATGGGGGGGACTTTTTCCTCACATGGGGTTTTTTTCCTCACATTCTTCTATGAGAGTTTTTTTGTGTAGCTTTCATCTCTCTTTTTGGGGGAGGGTTTTTTCCCATTGGGTTTTTCTCTCTTTCCCCACTTTGTGAGAGATTTCATTGCATTGGTTTGCATGCATTTGCATTTGTACATGGGTACCTAACATGGCCTAGTTGCCGAGACCCATCTTGCATTGCTTAGTTGCATTGTAGACTTAAGTGCATTCCCCTAAGTTGCACTTAAGGGGGGGTGTTGGTGTAAATAATTATTCATCATGGATATTATTACACTTACTTAAGTTTACTTAGGATAATGCATTTCATAGTAGTTTGGATATGAGACACTTGGGTGTTTGTGCCACATTGGGATAGTGTGTGTAGGAGAAATTCCACCTTTTATGGTGTTGATCTTGTTATTACACTATCATATCCACTTATAGTGTAGTGATAATTCCACCTTCGGTGGGTGATCCACCTCATGTGGAATATTATATTATTTCTCCTACCTACCCACACCTATTTCCTACCTACCCTTGTTTCTCATTGAGCCACATGTCATATTTGTGTTCTCATACATCCATATGGCCTTGCCTATATAAGCAGGCCTCTATTCATTGTATGTAACTAGTGAATCCAGTTGATTATTGTTGATCATTTCTATTGATGAGAATATATTTTATTCTTGTCCTATATTGTGTCTCTATTTTGTACATTTCATTGAGCTCTTGATCTTGGCAAAATCCAACACAATCATTGCTTGAATATGTTCTTTCTTTGCCTTTATCTCTTCCATTGTCATCGGGTAGGTGCTAGGTGCACTGTAATCATTCTCCAGATAGTATGTTGCATATTCTCCAATTCCTGATAAGTGCGGCTTCATCCTTTTCTGCCATGTGGAGAAACTAGACCTGTTTAGCTTTGGTGCATCCCTTTTATACATCTTTGGATCTTGCCTCAAGTACCTTTAAACTTTTCTTCTGGAGTCCAAAGCTCTGATACCAACTGTTAATAAGATGAGGGGGGGTGAATCAAAAAAAACTCAATAATCATTGTATACATCAGATTCAACCTCGGTAGCCTTTACTGATATGCAACTATGACTGTAAATCATTCAAACTCATAAATAGATACACTTAAAACATTATAACACATTTAACACTAGATTTAACGTGGAAACCCAAATAGGGAAAAACCACTGTGGGATTTTGGACCCACTAAGAAATATACCCTTCTAGAGTATGCTCGGTTAAAAGCCAATCCTGTTACAAATTACATAAACACATTGCTAGATGTGACCTGGTTAAGGGATTTCCCTCGGATTTGTTAGAATCTTGCACTTTGTTAAAAGTGACCTTGTCAAAGGATTTCAAACACTCATTCAGAATTTTACCTTGCTAGAGGATTTACAAAATAAGACTGTTAGGTCCACTCGGTTAAGAGATTTCCTGTCACTTACAAAATAAATAACAGTATATCTGCAACTTCACATCTGAAATGCTAAAGCAGACTCTATGTGCTCAAAATAATCTTGTCATAAGACTTATCTTGCTCCTTGTTGGGCTTCTCAATTTGTTCTTTAATCAAATATTCAATCTTCTATGCTCGGTGATCACTATTGTAGTATCACTGTTCTTCTATTTGCCCGCATCTATTGTTCATCAACAATTTCTTATTTATAAACAATTCCTTGTTGGTATTTTGGTATGGTTTTGTCATTGATGTCAATATCTACTAAACTCTTATCAACTCTGGCACTTTGGAGAATCAGCAACATTCATTGGCAAGCAAGTGACTCATGCACAGTCATCGGTATCTAGTACACCGGCAAGATATATTGATCACCGGCACTTAGAATGATATGAAAAACACTTGGTAATATCGAAGACATCGTTTGGACATCTTGTCCTGGAGTTTTGTTCATTAGTATATTCATATTTGCATATTTCCTGTTACCGGCAAATAGGTCCAGGGTTACACTGGCAGGTTTATCTTTTCCAGATTAGTATGGCACTCTATGGAGATGATTAATTATTGTTGTAAATGCATTAAGCTGACATGTTCAATCGGTTATTGCATCGGATATTGTATTATTTGTAAAATGTTTTTATTGTAATATCTTGTAGAGCCGACCTACTAAAATTGGTCTTAGGTTATGGTATAAATGTAAGATCTTATTTGTAAGATCAAATGTGGAATGCGAAAAAGGATTGTGTGAAGGTATATGTGAGAATAAGCAGAGCTATACACACAGACATCATTTGAAGATTGAAGGAGGGTTTTTGTGAAGACAATCAGAACTACACCGATACAGCATATGAAGATGCTATTTTGTGCAGTACATTCTTATTGGATTTAACCATAATTGAGCAGTGAGCTCTAGGTGGTTGGCCTTTCTGCATGTGTAGACCTCATTTATGTACACTTACTATCTGCAGTAGTATCATCTGATTGTGGGTAAGGTTTCCCACCATGGTTTTTCCCCTTACAGGGTTTCCAAGTACAAATATTGGTGTTATGTGTTGTGAATGACTTTGTGTTTATGTTTTATGCACTATCCTTACCGATATAGCAATTAACTGTTAAAACTGTCTACCAGCATATTTAACTGGTTTACCAGTATTAAGCATTAAGTTGGTTAAGTTGTTTCTGGTTTGGAATTATTTGACAACTGATTTACCCCCCCTCTCAGTTGTCTCTGGGACCTAACAATCCTAACCACTTAATCTCCTTGATAACATTTCCCATGATCAATCTTAGCCATCAGATCTTCAAACTTAACTAGGTTCATTGTATCCTTTGATCTGAAAATGTTTTATCTCACCTTGGAACTTGTATTCCTTCCTTGGAACTTGTGCTAGGTTATGATCTGCGTTGTAGATCTAACTCATGTATTTTTGTTGTCATAGATCTTCAACAAACTTCTTGCACGACATACCAATTATCTATACATCTCCAACTCATTGGAATCCTTCATTTAATAATGCATTTATCCATCCAATGCATTTTGTTATTACTCGGTTGTTACTCGATAAATATTGAACCTTTACTCGGTAGATATTCTGCCTTCTTTAACCGATATCGATAACCTTAGGGTTTATTGACTAGCTTCTTTGCTTGGTAAAATAGAACAGTATCAAACCTATATTCATCTATTGAATGAAATCTTTTCTTCTTCATGTTCAGTCTTCGAATACTCATTATATAGGATATCAAAGTAATCAAAACAACAAAATCCCATCCTTGTCTTACTCGGTAATAGTTTCCCATTGACTAACTTATTAATCCCCTTCATTTTCATTCTTTCTGTGTCACTTACCGACATCTTTATACTTATCAAAATATACTCATTAAGATATGGCAACATCATACTGAATCAGAAAATCAATTGCTTGACATCAATGACAAAATAATATTATTAAGACAATAATCATCATTTCTCAGTTATATCCATAATCTTCAACAACCTTCTCAATATCCTCATACCAACAAACCTACTAGAATGCCGACAATCTCCCTTTGTGAAATGCTAACATGGTTATGGTTATAAAGCTAATCAGTGCAGATCTAGAATACACTTGGTAAATTCAGTGCAAAGGAACATCAAATGTTATAAATGAAATCAATCTGGACATTATACTAATAAGTGTAGAAATGTGGAGAAGTCTATGGAGAAGAATATGATCAAGACTTGTGAATATAAGAAAAAGGAAATCATGGTATGGAGAAAGGAGGTAAATAATGAAAGCAAACATGATGTACCAGAATCCAGTGTAGACACCTCTTCCTCTGGTAAATAAGTTTGTTTCTTTGGCTCAAGGGGAGTTTTCAAAGATATCATTCAACCCCCTTCTCTGAAGTAGTTAATTTTGTGGGTTCGGCATGACTTTGTTGGATATGCAATCTAGTAATTTGGTGAAGATGCTAACATTATTGACAAGACACTCTTTTTGGAGGGTAAACCCCAAAAGTAATTGGCAAGATAAATATCAAACTTTGAGATCATTTTCTACAGTATGCAAAGAAATGAGTCTAAGGAGAAGATAAGTAGTTGAAGAGGAGCAGAGTAAGATTTTATAGTATGGGATCCAAAATAATTGTCAAAGAATCGAGTAGTGGAGAATTTCAATATCTAGAAGGTACGATTGGATAAATTTGATAATGAAAAGATTAGGAAGATAGAAAGCAATTTGAGTGATACAAAATTACAAAAGATTAAGGAGTTAGAGTGGAAAGGATTTGATTTGTGGAGTGAATTCTCTTGGATTGAAAATGAAGATTTGATCAAGCTTATCCTAAGTCGAGTATAGAACAATTGCATCATGTTGGACAAACCCTATCTGATAGTTCTAAAGACATCATTTTAGTAATTACTAGGCTATGCGACAAAGGAACTGTTCCGGTAAAGAAGACTGTGAAGAACAAGTTGAAACCCTAACAGGAGTGATGGGAGATCAAAGAGCATTTTTTATTGACAAAATTGGTAATCTTGTGGTAAAGTATGTTGCGTACGAAATCTCTTACAAAATTTACTTCTGAAATAGGGAAGGTTCTACCTCAGTTATTATAGTATTTGTTGCACATAAGCTTTCTATGAAAGATGTAGTTTTTGATTTGTGTGAATTTTTGAGGAGTTAATTGTTAGAGAATATCAACAAGACAAAGAATCAAGGCTACCCCTTTCGATTTGGATCTTTTCTTATATGTTTAGCAATCTATTTTCTGATATCTCTATCATTGAAAGAAAATGTGTTATGGAAGTCTCAAATTATTGGTACTAAGAAGATTTACCGATATTTAAATTGTTTGGAAAAGAAAGATGAAGCCTATGAATATTATTTTATGACATTTTAGGAGGTTTGGTGTCAAAGATCACTTTAGTGGCGAATATTCACCAATGGCAAATTTTTCACATTGGCAACCTAGGAAATGGTGAATATTTTATATCGATTGGGGGTGACCATGTTGCCAGAACGTTATCAATTTCCATCAAATTCACAACCCAATCGCAATATGTTTTATGTAATTAAATGTTTCTATGTGAGGATTTCACCAATACAATATATGGTGGACACACGGTAAATTTATTTTTTTCCCCCACACTCTCTAAGGTTGCCTTAATAGACGATCATAATTCACCTATAGGCATATGAAGATTTATTGGCCAAGCGGACCCAGTTCACCTGGCATTTTTCTGACGCGTGTCTCCATTCACCCCAATTTTCACCAACTATATTGTATTTGCTAATTATTTGGACAACCCATAATCGCCTTGAAAATTACATAAGTCATGTTATAGTTAACAGGGATTCACCAAATATTTGTATGCCATAAAAAATTCCCTCGGAATTCACCATATAAGGATTGGTATAAATACATCCAAAGATCAAATCTATCTCTACACAATCTGGTGGGTTCTAGGCTCTGAATTCGGATCAATAGCAAAGTTTCAAACCAAGGAAAATTATTGTTGCTGACTGCATTGGCAACTTCTAGTGACCTAAAGGTGAGCGAACATATTTTTGAAGTGTTATAATATTATTTTGAATTTACCTATATTTGTTTGCACTGTTGAGTTCATTCTTACTTAGTGGGGACCCGTCAGTGCCAAGTGGTCAGATGGGAGATTCAGACCTCAGACATCTAGATTGTAGGTTGTAGGGCCAATGAAACATATATTATACTTTATAGTCTATTATTACTTCTTCAACAAATTGATATTTTTTTGCAGCCTTTATTTTGTTGGAGATGTCGAACAAGAAAAAGGGTAGGAAACCTGAATGTGGGGAAGGCCATGAGAAGCCAACAAAACATAGAATGTTTTCTTTGTACTTAGGCTTTGGAAAAGATTGTGATGAAAATCAAAAAGGTACATCATCACAAGTACAAGCACAAAATTCAGCGGTGAACCTGATATCTCAGATCAAGATGATCTTGAAGAAGATTATCTGGTAGATACCCAAGTTAGTCGGAATGATATAATTAACTTGGGTGATAATGCCATAGATGATAATGCATGGAAAGGGAAAAGAAAAGCCAAATCAAAAAAGGATCAACCAAAATCAAAAAAGGATCGGGAGTGGGATAGGTCAGTGAGGAATTTTTAAATTAATTGGGCATCAAAGTATCCATTCATTGAACTAGTGGAGAATCCAATTGAAGGTGAGCCTCCAATAGAATGCAGCTATAAGATTTACACTTGGAAACATAACAAGGAAATTAGGTTGTAGCTAAAATTTGACACCATAGAAAAGAATATGGGTAAAGTTTATGAAAAACAAACAATAGATGGAGTCAAAAAATTAGTGATAAGATCAAAAACAAAGGAGGAATGTAAGCATGTGAGGAATGTCAAAGATTATTATTTTCATGAGAAAATACAGATGAAGCCTATTGAAGTAATAGGTTCTGTTGAAGCTATTTTTGGAAAAGCAATGCAAATAGAACAACTGGGAAAAGTTGTTCAGTTAAGTGTTATTTTTTTATGTTTTGAGAAGAGGGCGTGCTATGATAGATTTCCCATCAATTAGTGGTTTATTACACTTTTTGAAAGTTCTTAACTATCCTAATAGTCACTGGTCAGTAAACAGTGGATAGGAATGGGCAATTTGTCTTGCAAAGGTTAAAAAAGAAGATGTAAAAGAAAAAATAAGAGAGTCAAACTTTATTGCATTTTCTTTAGACAAAGTTATGGCAGTAGACAATACTTTGTGGGTATGCATGCATGTTTATACTGTACAGAATCATGCCCGCCAACCTCATCTACTATCTGTTGCTAAAATGAAGGGTAGTGTGACAATGGATAATTTATTTCAACTAGTAAAGAGATGTTTAATTGAATATGGAGGTATGGATGACATGACGATTGCCAAAAAATTGGTGTGTGTTGGAGCAGATGAAGCTTCAGTATTGAAAGGTCATAGGAATGGTCTTTGTACAAAGATTGAAACTTATTTTGCACCCTACATTACTACAATTCATTGCATGGCTCACAGAATGAATCTAGCTTTTGGAATTGTGAGCAAGTATGCTCTAGTTAAAAAAATTGAAACTTTAATCAGAGAGCTCTACTCACAGTTCTATCAAAGTCCCAAGCGATTTATAGAATTTCAACACTTTGTTGATGGAATAACTGATGGGAACAAGCTTTTCAAGGACAATGATACCAGATGGATCTCTTTGGATGGTCCAATGCATTGAGTTTTTTCAGAATATCCATCCTTGATTGGACTATTTCACACAACTCACAACGAATCAGAGCAACCAAAATTTCTTGAACTTCTTCGGAGGTTAAGTAATCTAGAGACACTCTTAACTTTAGCATCTCTTCTACCCATGCTAGAGGAAATGAGGAATATTATGAAGGTTGCCCAAAAAGAGCTATGTATATTGCAGAATATGTTGCGCTGCGTAAGTTGGCATGCATGGCCCTCGATAATCTCTATCGAAATCAACCAACACTATCTGATGAAAAATTTGTTAAGTGGTGGACACTCACAGATTTGAACAATCCTGATAACTTTTTACAAATTGGTGCAAATAAAGAGGTATGTGCCAATATATGGGGAGTTGAGATACCAATGCACTTCTATGCCACAGTCGACCCCAAGGAACCAGGAAGCAACTAGAAAGAGTTACAAGGGAATATTTCAACAAGATTGTTGAGTCTGTAACTACTTCCTGTGAATAAAATTGCCTATGATCTTTCCTCATAGATTAGAAGCAGATTCCCTTCTGACAACCTACTCGAAGCCATGTATATTATGTTTCCTCAATATTGGAGCCTCAACAGTGCAGCTGATTTTCAAAGTAAGCTATTGACTTTGATAAAACAATTTTGCATATCCAGAGAATTGAATGGAGTAACTATAAATGAAATATTAGATGAAACTCATCTTAGAGAGAAATCATCTCATTTTGCATACACTATGAGGGAACAATATGGAAAAATGGAGAACCCCCACAAAGAGGAATCAGTAACAAGGCTTTAGAAAAATCTAGGTGAGAACTTAGTGTTGCGTGATTCAATACCAAAATATATCCAACTTGTTGAATTATGTCTTACCATGATATTGGGTTTAGTGGAAGATGAGAGAGTTATCAATGCTTTGGGGTTCCTAAAATCAAAGCTAAGAAATAAACTAGACAAAAATTTGGAAAATTGCTTGAGGCTTTGTACATCTAGGTATGATGTCCACACTTTTCCTTATGATAGGGCACTGAAGATTTGGAGATCCAAATCTGAAAGAAGAGGTTTGGGAAACACTTCAAACCAAAGTGCCAATAGGACTATTGAATCATGTACTAGACCTACTGGTAGCATTGAGATGCAGTTTAGCGAAGGTATGCAGACTCAGAGTGAAGAAAACACAGACAAGAATCAAGAAATATTTGAATTTGATGAGGAGGAATGGCAATTGTAAGAGATTGGTATTTATTAATCTTATTACTGTATCTCATCATTCATATTACAAAAGAATATTACAATGGTTGATAACTTGATGATATTTTATGAGTCTATCAACTTTTTGCAATTAGGGTTTAATATTGATTTGTAATTGTATCTTTCAACTTTCTATTTCCAAATTTAAAATAGCATAATAAAAGACCATAATGTGTTTATTGATACAGAGATTTTTACTTAGACATGTTGAGAACTTATATTTCTATTAATTCTTTCAAAATATAGGCATATGATACAATTCATTCAATACACCACTCTATGTGATTCTCCATGCAAAAGTCAATACAAAGTTTTAGAACCCTTTGCAAAGGACCCTGAATTCCCTTTTATAGAAACAAGGGAGCAACAACAGCTTCAGGTCAATTTGCAACATGTGAAGAATCAACATCAAAATCAATTACTAAGGCACTAAACATTGAATATATCATCCCGACTGCCATTAGTATCACAAACTCAGCACAAATTTACATGGCCATCACAGGCCGGATTAGCAATTTAACAACTGCTACATGTCTCCTGTTTAAAAAATAGAGTTCAAAATTAAATATTAGTTCAAGCCATTACAAATTAAATATATATAATAGCAGTGCCCAAAACCTAGAAATCAGAAATGAGAAATGTGGAAATGTTAAAACTTGGGAGAATTTGAGAATACAAATTTGCAGGCTAAAGGTTTGCATTGTGCATCATAGATTCATAGGCTGGATTAGAAATAGCAAGTGTTCATTTTTTCATGTTCATAAAATAGAGTTATTTCAAGCGATGCCAAATTCCAAATAGAAAAAAGATAAAACCTTGAAATTAAGAGTAAAAGCATAAAATTGTGCAATACATACTATGATTCTTGAGATTTATGTGCCAGTTTTTGCAGGGTGCTCCACTCTTAGTCTAATGGAAGGTCAATATTATTTAAACTATGGAAAGTCAACTACAACTTCGTCAAAAATCCATATTTAAAAGAGTGACTTGACATCACTGTTTCACCCAATACCACATTCAAAGTTGTAAATGGTTTTATGAATTCGAGAAATCTTTGGGGAGTTGTGTTCTTAGGAAGCAAGTCTAAATCAGACTTCTTTTTTTTCTCCATTCTTTTTTTGTAAGCTTCTTTTCCAATGAATTTATTTGATGGGTCAACGGACTTCAAAAAACCAAATTTAATCAAAATAGTTGTCTTTTCTTGCAGCTTCAATATCTTTTTGACACCTTTATCCATAACTTCTAATGTTTCCCTTAGTTTCTAACATTTTTGAAGGATAGATGATGTCTTAACTGTGGCATCAATGAGGCTGACAATTCCCTTGGATGCCAAATAGCTATCAATGGTACTGTAGACTACTTGCAAAATCTATTTTTCCATATCCTCTTTTGAATAAACATGTATGCTCTTCTCGATGTGCCCTTCGATTTTGCAATAAATTAATCTCAAACTTTCATTCAATTCAAACCATTCACACAACTTGTCACTCGTCTGCATTATTTTCCCCCAAATGTTTTCTTGTATATACTTCATTGTATTTTTCATACTATCTTTCAATCTATCCTCCGAAGTTTTAATTTTATCATTTGCATTGTGCAGGTTTTCTTTCATTTGTGCACATTTTTTTCTTTCTTCCTCTACTTCCTCTTCCAATTTTTTTTCTTTTTCCTTCTCATGATCCAATAGGTCCTATATTTTTATTTTTTTCGGTAGCAACAGACTCATAATTTTTGTATAATTTTTTAAAACTAGCTCTTTCATCATCAATTTTTTTACTGCTTTTAGCCAGTTTTTCCCTCAGTTCCTTCAATTTTGTCTCCATCTTTTCTTGCTCTGCAATTTCTACTGTAGAGCCCAAATTATTTATCCTTTTCTATAAATCATTTCACTTGTTATTTGTTGCTTTCCTCTTTTATTTTTTAATTCACCAGTTTTGTCTGTAACTTTTCTATTTTTTTCTCCATCTTAATTTTTTCTCTCTCCACCTTTAGCAGTGAGGTGTAGACCAGTTCATTAGTCCTTTTTGACACACTAATTTTTTCCACATTTTGTACTTTGGAAAAATCCATTTGGAGGGTGCTAACTTGAAACTTAGAGGGATCTATCTGACTATGTGGTGGATTTTTATCTTTATTTGGGGGCATAACAACCATGAACTCCATCATATCTTTGTGTGGGTCATATGTTGGAAATACCCTATTCCTTGCAGGTTGTTCCTCTAAAACTTCAGTCAGGGCAACCCTCTGTAATGCTCTCTTTTTTTCTTTATTTGTATTTGTTGTGTGTTAAAAATTTTCATAGTAATCACGAAATTGAAAATTTGGGCTTGCTAAAGCAATTGAATGTTTGAAAGGTGAAATAACTGAGGCTCCACTTCCACCTATGCATGTGGTTTTAACTAATGCATTATGAGGAGTACCAACAACCATTCCTGATCATGTCCCATTGTCACTTGCATGTGTAGTTTTTATAGTCTTTTGAGGGGTCTATTCTGAAGCTGCAAATGATAGTTGTGTAGCGGCAGTGGCACTTGATAGAGGATTCTGAATAGTATGAGTATCTACCACTCGTGGCTTCTTGCGAGAGATATTTTGTTGTTGCACTTGTCCAACACCAAGACAAATACTATCATCAGTAGTACCCATGCCAACCCCACCAATAGCAGTGGCACTTGACTGAACACTAATAGGAATACTATCCCCAGATTCCCCACCAGTGGCAGTAGCACTTGATTCCCTACCAATGCGAATACCATGATGTGGTGGTGGTTGTGGATTTAAACCTCTTACAAATGCAGGTGGACTTGGAGGGTAATGAGTGGTACCTTTCCATGATGAATCTGATGAATCAAGTCTAATGATTGGTTTAACAAGACCTTTTGATTTTGAATCTGATGGAAGTTGTACCTCAAGTGGAAACCAAATGCCTTCTCCTCTAGGACCTAGACCACCACCTTTAAAACCAATTTTTCCACAATGTTTTCCCCTTTTCTATATTTTTCTTTCATGGACTCATTGACTCCATCAAATATTGTAGGGACTGTAGTAGTTGTTGGAGTGGCCTCAACCTCATACTCATTTTCATCATCACTCGTGTCATATGTTGTTGTGGGATGCTCCATATTCCACAATTTGCTAAACTCTACATCCTCGTCGATGGACCCAAATTCTGCACTATTTTTTGGTTCACCGAGATTCTTCCTTATAGTCCAAAAATCATATATTTTGGTTTGAGTCCATAATTTGTATTTACATTCTTGTAGAATTATTTTGGGAATAGGTTTGTTAGATGGATTAGTAGATTTTTGGTAGAAATTGTAGGACCTCCTATTTTGGATGCCTTGCTATGTTGTCCTCTATGTGTGCAATGCCATAATTTGTGATGACAATTCTTCCATTGAAATGTTATTGTCAGCGAAAATTTTCTCCATCTCTTTTTTTACCTCATCCTAGGAGTCCATGTTTCTAAGCTTTTCTAGCAATGGTTTACTTTCATGTTGACATAACGTTGAAGAGTTCCCATTTATCTTAAGCCTTGCTTGAACTACACCGATTGGATCATACTGCCAGAGACCCTCATCACCAAAGCAAAAAACTGTCAAAACATCATGTGCCACATTGAATTATTTTCTCTCAAATGTGAACCCTCCACATGAGAAAGGCAAGGAAGGAAATATGCTCTTCTTTTGTTGACCATGAAAGTGTCTATCTGTGCTCTCCAATTATCGTACATATTCCAATGCAAATACCCTCTTCGTCACATGTATTGGAAGTCTGTAGGGTTTTACTATTGATCCGTAAAACCTTAACACAATGTATTCTTCCATGAAGAACCAGTCGACCAATTGTATTTGACTTCCGAGTTGAATGCGATCTCTATAAGACACAAGCAATCTAGGCATTGGAGTGCTTGTAATTTCATTATACATTGGTGCCAAAAAGAAGTCTACAAAATGGTTGTAGTTCTTTCTGTAATCATGCATCCTTATCTTAGGTGTCCATTCATATATTGGACACTTTGTTCTATTCCAAGTCTCAAATATTGTTCATAATGTGAAAATTGTTGGTCTCGAATATTGCACGATACTTGGATAGAAGAAGATAGCACAAGTAGGATGAGAACCTAAATGTCTTACACGAACCTTTTTTTATCATTAGTAATTATTTTTTGCATGGATTGAACAATGTGCTCAATAAAATTATATCTTACTGGTTGACTTACACAATGAATATGAAAAATCATTTCAAGAAGGCTAGCCCCCACTTCCCTATCATTTTCCAATCTCAGGCAAAATGTCAGCAAGGAAATAGTATCCTAAACCCATGGAACAAAAATGTTATAATCATAAGGAGTCTTATGATTCTGATCCAATGGAGTACCATGCATTATTAGAGCTCTAATAAATGAATCTCTATGACTTGGATCGAAACTCTCATAATTCTCTGCTAGCTTTCCTAGGTCAATGTGGACGTTTGACTTTTGTGCTTCAAACCCTAGGTTCAACAAATGAGAAAATTCTCCCTCAATTATGAATAGAATTTTCTCTTTTATATTTTTATTGACTATTACATTTTTATCTTCATCATAATTTTCAGCGTAGACCATGACAAATTCAGGGAAAGGGAATACTTCAGGTAACACCATGCTTCCCAATCCAGCATCCCACGATGCAATTTCATTTGTTCTTTATTTTAACATTGTGTTGAAAATAGTAAATTTTGATAACTCAATGATGAACGGATAGTACCAAACCGGTACTGAGAGGGGGGGTGAATCAGTACAGACAAAAACACAATCCTAAATCAGTTTGTCAGCAAACAATGTGCTTTGACAAACAAACAGTAACACTGGTCTTAAACAGAGTACAATTGGCAAAACCTAGAATAACTGAGACAAGCATAAACCGGTTGAGACTTATATTTTCATACATTCTAATACTTCATCTCCATTTCACCCTAGTGCATGAACAGGTAAACTATCATCAAAGACATATATGTAAACAACTAGATCAACATGATTCACTGCTTGATAGAAAACAACATATCATCACATGAAAAGGACATCACATATGACACACATATTTTTCACGTGGAAACCCAACTGGGAAAAACCATGGTGGGGATGAATACCCACAAGCTATTTTTGAACTCTTAAGAAGTTCGCTCTGTTAGGAGCCTTGTCCGGTTAAAGACTGATACAATAGGTTCTGTTAGGAACCGATCCTGTTAGGGATCACCCGGTTAAGGGATGGCTAGAATACCCAGTTAAGGGTTAAACCCTATTAAAGGTTACCTTTTTAGAGGATTTCAAGAACTCAATGGTTTTGAGTCACCCTGTTAAAGGATTTACAGCAAGTCGGTTAAAGCTACCCTGTTAAGGGATTTCCCAACTGTTGAGGTGGTTAGAGATCAACAAGTATTACAATGATCTGGTAACAGCACTCAATACCAATGTAGATCCTCTTTAGCTCCTCTTCACCTTCTGCACTTACACTCTACAGGTATCGCTTCTCTCCTCTGGTCTGGCAAGAATCACATATCTCTTCTCTTGGATACACACACACAACTTTTGCCAACAACCTCAAAAAGAAACACAACATTGACCTTATAGGAAATAGATAGGTCGGTAGCATAAAACCTAAACCCTAAACCTGTTAGGTTAAGGAATTCAAACGGTTCAATCCTGACCATTGAGCATATTGCATTAAATGCAACAATCTTGATCCAATCTCAAGACATTCTCCATCGTTCATTTTCCACCGATTTCACGGTGGTTGATAACCCATCACGTGTTATCACCATTTATAGGCTTCACGCATTCCCAAGGTAGATGGGAACAATCTCCTTCATGCAAGATCCTTCATGCGCACAAGGCTGATGTGGCAACATGAACTGTTCTTCGTTACAATGCTAACTCATCACACAAAGTCATCAATTGAGTCACATAGGCTTGAGACACTTCAACCGAAAACCCTGAAGTTGTGACTACCAACTGGTAGTCATACAAAGCTTCCATGTGTCGGTTCCCATAACCACATGCCGGTTCACCTTAAGCAAACACACTGCTTCACTTTGGCACAAATGTCAGTTCACAATGTTATACCGGTTCTCACATATACCGGTTCTCTCCTCTTCAGCATATTGACATCAATGACAACATACAATGTCATTATGTCCTCATACCAGTTCACATAATGCCAACAATCTCCCCCTTTGGCATTGATGGTAATATACAAAGATATCTCTCTGCTTCACATCTTCTCCACTTCTCTTCTTCTCCCCCTTTGACAACAATTCCAAAGTGGAGGCATAAGCTTCCCTATTCCATTATGTTGCTCCCCCTGATGAGTAGCATCCTTCAACACATCAATCCTGAAGAAAAATTTGACTATGCAATACCTGACTAATGTGGAGCATATACCTTTAGTTCACCTCCTGAAGGGGCAGCACCCCTAATTCACCTCTTAAGTACATAAATGTAGCCTTTGGGAGAGGCTTGGTGAATATGTCTGCTAACTGCTCCTTACTGGAAACATGTTCCAGTGCAATCTCTTTGTTCTAAACCTTTTCCCTCAAGAAATGATACTTAAGCTCAAAGTTCTTGGTTCTAGAATGTAAAACCGGATTCTTGGAGATGTTAATTGCACTAGTATTATCACAAAATATACTTATCAATTCAGATACAAGGACTTTGAAGCCATTTAATACATGCTTCATCCAAATTGTCTAAGTGCAATTCATGAAAGCTGCAACATACTCTACTTCCACTGTAGATTGAGAGATACAACTCTGCTTTTTACTCATCCATGAGACCAGTCTACCACCGAGAAAAAATGCACCACCGGTTGTGCTCTTCCGGTCATCTACATTACCAGCCCAATTAGCATCTGTGAACACTTTCAGGTTAAAATCATTATTGTATGGATACCATAACCCATAGTCAATAGTTCCCTTCAGATACCTAAGAATCCGCTTGACTGAAACTAAGTGGGATCTCTTGGACTTTTCTGGAACCTTGCAGTAATGCCAACTGCATGTGCAATATCTGGTCTGCTATGCACTACATAATGCAACTTACCAATCATTGATCGGTATTCCTTCTCATCAACCAATGTTGAGTCATCCTCTTTGGATAGTTTACAACCGGTCACCATCGGTGTACAAACCGGTTTTCTATCTTCCATGCCAAAGGTCTTCAACACCTCTTTGACATACTTGGACTGAGTGATGAAGATTCCATCTTTCATTTGCTGGATATGTAGTCCAATGAAGAACTTAATCTCCCCTATGAGTGACATCTCAAACTCTTTCTTCATCTCCTCTACAAACTCATGACTCGTCTTGTCATCTCCACCAAAGATAATGTCATCAACAAATACCTCACAGATCAGGATCTGATCTCCTTCAAACTTCAAGTAGATATTTCTATCTTCACTTGTTCTCTCAAATCCAATCTTCACAAGATGGGAATGCAGGCGTTCATACCATGCTCTAGGTGCCTGCTTTAGACCATATAAGGCTTTATGTAGCCTACACACCATGTCACTGTCTTCAGATAGGGAAAACCCATCAGGTTGCTCTATACACACCTCCTCTTCAAGTACACCATTAAGGAATGCAGATTTTACATCCATTTGATAGACTCTGAATCCTTTAAAAGCTGCATATGCAAGAAGCATATGAACTCCTTCCAATCTGGATACAGAAGCAAAGTTTTCTCCATAGTCTTCTCCTTCTTCTTGGGCATATCATTTGCACACTAGTCTAGCTTTGTTTCTAATCACTGTGCCATCCTCATTCAGCTTATTTCTGATAACCCATTTGGTACCAATGACATTTTTATGCTCCGGTTTGGGTACCAAAGACCACGTACCATTTTTCTCTATCTAGTCAAGTTCCTCTTTCATTGCCTTGATCCAGTCTTCATCTTTATGTGCCTCTTTGAATGATTTAGGCTCAAATTCAGAGATCATACATGAGTTTTCTCTGACCTTTCTTCTTGTAAGGATTCGTGCATCCTTGTCTCCTATGATCTGCTTAGGATCATGATTCATCTTGACATACCGAGGAATGGTCTTGATAGATTCCTCTTGCTTTTCTTCTTCATCCTCATCTCCATCAGTATTAGCATCTACATCTACCGGTGTAGGAACACTGTTACCGGTACTTGGTTGACTGACAACCGATTCCCAGAAGGTTACAACTGGTTCATTTACTACTTGCTCATTGCCAGTTTCCTCAGTTTTCTCAGAGGTTTCATCAACTCTTACATTGATGCTTTCAATAATTCTCTGAGTCCTATTATTGAAACACTTGAGAGATTTGCTCTTGGTGGAATACCCTAGGAATATTCCCTCATCACATTTCGCATCAAATTTTCTTGGGTGTTCACTCCTCTTGATGTAACATTTGCTACCAAACAATGTAAAGTAGCTAACCACAGGTGTCTTACCGGTCCAATACTCATAAGGATTTTTATCCTTACCTTTCTTGATGAGTACCTGGTTCATTGTGTAGATTGCAGTGCTCACTGGTTCTCTCCAAAAGGTGTGAGCTACCTTTCCTTGAATCAACATGGTTCTAGCTACTTCAACCATAGTCCGGTTATTCCTCTCTGCTAGGCCATTCTGTTGTGGAGTCTGGGGGGCAGACAGTTACCTCTTGATGCCATGTTCTTCACAGCACTTGTTGAATTCACTGGAAGTGAATTCGCCTCCTTGATCAGTTCTCAGGCACTTGATCCTTTTGCCACTTTCCTTCTCCAGTAATGCTCTAAAAGCTTTGAACTTTACAAAAGCTTCAGACTTATCTTTCAAGAATGTGACCCACATCATTCTTGAGCAGTCATCAGTGAGAATCATGAAGTACCTATCACCCTGCACACTCCTAGTTTTCATAGGACCACATAAATTAGTATGCACAAGATCAAGCAAATTGTCAGCAGTGAAAGGTTTACCTTTAAAGGTTGAGGAAGACATTTTCCCAAGTTGACACTCTTTGCACAAGGTATTATCTGGTTTGCTTAGCACCGGCAACCCTCTAACTACCTTGATCTTACTGGCCTTCACAATGTTATCAAAGTTTACATGGCAGAGTCTCCTATGCCATATCCAGCTATCATCAAATTTATCCATAAGACATGTACTTATATTTGCATTCAGCTGAAATAGATTACCTTTGGTCTGCATGTCGATGGCCACCAATTCACCATTCTTTCCTTTGATTCTGCACACTCCATTCTTGAATTCCAGAGTGAGACCACTGTCATTCAGCTGGGCAACACTCAGAAGGTTGTGTCTGAGACCATCAACCCAATATACATTGTCAGCACTACTCTTTCCATTCAGAGAGATGGACCCTCTGCCTTTGACCATAAATGGTGCATCATTACCAAAGAGAACCACACCACCACCATACTCTTCCAAGGATAGAAACTTGCTCTGGTCACCAGTCATATGGTGAGAACAGCCACTATCAATGATCCACTCATTGGAATTATCAAATCAGGAGACAAGAGCCTTCTTGTCTGACACATCTTCTTTGATAGCAACAAACACAATATCTTCATTTTCTTCATCTTTCGATTATTCATCTGTGACACCTTCATCAACTACCACAAAACAGTTTCTCTGGTTTCCTCCTTTGAATTTCTTGAACCTTCCGGTTTGTCCTTGTTGTCACCATTAGGATAGTTTACAGCAATATGTCCTATCCGGTTGCAAGAAAAGCATTTCAAAGGGAGCTTACCTGTATATTTTCTGATTCCTTTAGGAAGTTTCCTAGCAAGAAGAGCTTCAAATGCCATCAAAATCTCCTCATCATCCATTTCTCTGCTCTGTCTAGGTTCACCACTAGTGCTAGCTTCTTTTCCTTTTCTGGACGGTACAACAGAAGCTTTAAAAGTTGATTCAGTCTTTTGAACACTGCCATCAAAACTATTTAGCTCATATGCTGTCAATTTTGTAATGATGGAGTCTAGGGATACCTTAGTCTTGTCTATTGATCTCAACTCCTAAATAGCAGCAACCCTTATTGCATAGACTGGTAATAAGGATATCAGGACTTTTCTCACCACAGTGGAATCTTCTATTTTACCACCTGCACTCTTGATATCTCCAACAACGGTTTTGATTATTATTTCATACTGTTGAATGGTCTCACCTTCAACCATCTGCATGTCTTCAGACTTCCCTCTAAGGCTTTCTTCCTTAGCTTGTTTTACATGCTCATCACCGTCATAGATATTTTCAAGAGTACCCCATACCTCTTTGGGATTTACCTTATCTTGGACATCAATGAACTCAATGTTAGATAAACTACTAATTAGGGCTTCCATGACTTGCCCATTCTCCTACATAGTCTTTTGGTCATTGGTGAGAGTACCATTAGGGGGCAACATAGGCATTCTCAACATAACTCCAGTGTTGAGCACCCATGCTTCTGATGTATATCTTCATTTTGTCTTTCCATATACTGAAATTTTCTCTATTGAACTTTGGACCTTCCCTCTTCATCATTAGACTGGGATCTTTACCTCAAGCGGTTAAGCTTATAACACAGAGGACCTGGAGGATGCTCTGATACCAATTGATAACTCAATGATGAATGGATAGTACCAAACCGGTACCGAGAGGGGGGGGCGAATCAGTACAGACAAAAACACAATCCTAAATCGATTTGTCAGCAGACACTGTGCTTTGATAGACAAACAGTAACACCGGTCTTAAACAGAGTACAACCGGCAGAACCCAGAATAACTGAGACAAGCATAAACCGGTTGACACTTATCTTTTCATACATTCTAATACTTCATCTCCATTTCACCCTAGTGCATGAATAGGTAAACTATCATCAAAGACATATATGTAAACAGCTAGATCAACATGATTCACTGCTTGACAGAAAACAACATATCATCACATGAAAAGGACATCACATATGACACACATATTTTTCAAGTGGAAACCCAGCTGGGAAAAACCATGGTGGGGATGAATACCCACAAGCTATTTTTGAACTCTTTAGAAGTTCACTCTGTTAGGAGCCTTGTCCGGTTAAAGACTGATACAATAGGTTCTGTTAGGAACCGATCCTATTAGGGATCACCCGGTTAAGGGATGGCTAGAATACCTGGTTAAGAGTTAAACCCTGTTAAAGGTTACCTTGTCAGAGGATTTCAAGAACTCAATGGTTTTGAGTCACCCTATTAAAGGATTTACAACAAGCTGGTTAAAGTTACCCTGTTAAGGGATTTCCCAACTGTTGAGGTGGTTAGAGATCAATAGGTATTACAATGATCTGGTAACAGCACTCAATGCCAATGTAGATCCACTTTAGCTCCTCTTCACCTTCTACACTTACACTCTACAGGTATCACTTCTCTCCTTTGGTCTGGCAAGAATCACGTATCTCTTCTCTTGGATACACACACACAAATTTTTCCAACAACCTCAAAAAGAAACACAACATTGACCTTATAGGAAACAGATAGGTCGGTAGCATAAACCCTAAACCCTAAACCTGTTAGGTTAAGGAATTCAAATGGTTCAATCCTGACCATTGAGCATATTGCATTAAATGCAACAATCTTAATCCAATCTCAAGACATTCTCCATCGTTCATTTTCCACCGATTTCATGGTGGCTGATAACCCATCATGCATTATCACCATTTACAGGCTTCAAACATTCTCGAGGTGGATGGGAACAATCTCCTTCATGCAAGATCCTTCATGCGCACAAGGTTGACATGGCAACATGATCTGTTCTTCGTTACAATGCTAACTCATCAGACAAAGTCACTAATTGAGTCACACAGGCTTGAGACACTTCAACCAAAAACCCTAAAGTTGTGACTACCAACCAGTAGGCATACAAAGCTTCCATGTGTCGGTTCCCATAACCACATGCCGGTTCACCTTAAGCAAACACATTGCTTCACTTTGGCACAAATGCCGGTTCACAATGTTATATCGATTCTCTCCTCTTCAGCATATTGACATCAATGACAACATACAATGTCATTATGTCCTCATACCGGTTCACATAATGCCAACAAATTTTGCCCTACTTGGATCTACCGTCTTATTAGACAATGCATATCTAATTTCTATGATATGCTTTTCACTATGGATAGTAGGGTCATAAATATCATGATATTCATCGGTGAAACCTGGTGTTTTAACCAATTCAGTTAGGTATTTTTTTTTTATTCACTTGGCTTTCTGTTGAACTACTGCTTCTCGATTTCCCCATCATTGTTACTGTTAATAATTAAAAATAATGCTAGATACAAGCCTGAAATCGCTAACCCTCAAATTGAACCACGAGATTCAAAAAAATAAAAAACGCGAGATGTAGGTGTTCTAGATTTTACCCAAAATTTCTACTTCACTAGATTGGTGCAGATAGACTCTATTGCATTCCTCAATCTAGTAGCCATTTCTAAATCTCCCTAGATTTACTGGTTTGTCCATGAAATGAAATACGATTATGAGGCACTTATTTTGAAAACATTGAAAAGTTCAAAAGTAATACCTAAAGGGAAAAATTTCTAGAATCTTCTTGTAATTTTATAAATTATTATTAATATCTATTCGCCACCGAAGGACAGAACATTCATTGCTCAATCTAAATTCTGAGGACAGTGGACATGTCACCAGACTCGAGTCACTTTTCTGGACTATTTTTGAAGTTTTTTTAATCCTTTTCAACTTCCGCCCGAAATAGAGCTTAATTATAGTTAGTTAAATGTAAAACGTTCAATTCCAGGTCAAGTTCTCAAAAATGTGTTTAGTTCCCACATTTGGGCCGAAATCCACCCTAAGTTGTTGATCTGTGCTCATCTAATGGATGATGGTATCTATTGTCAATTGTCGTGGGTCCCAAGACTTTTGCCATTTTTCAGCCCGGTCACCAGACTTGAGTCACTTTTTCTGAACTGTTTTTGAAGTCTTTCTAATCCTTTTCAACTTCCACCCAAAATAGAGAATTTTAGACTTAATTATAATTAATTTAAGGTAAAATGTTCAATTCCAGGCAAAGTTCTCACAAATGTGTTTACTTCCCACATTCGGGCTGAAATCCACCCTAAGTCATTGATCTATGCTCATCCAACGGATGATGGTATCTGTTGTCAGTTGTCATGGGTCCTAGGACTTTTGCCATTTTTTGGCCACATCAACAAACAGGAGTCACTTTTTGGGAATGGTTTTGAAGATTTTTTAATCCTTTTCAACTTCTACCCGAAATAGAGCTTATTACAGTTAATTAAGTATACAATTATAAATTTAGAATTTAACTATACTTAATTAAATGTTTATCATTTATGGAAGTCTTGCATTAGAAGTTTGCAACAAAAAAATTATCGTTCCCACATTCGGTCCAAAATATACCTCACGTCGTTGATATATGCTCATCCAACAGACGACAATATCCTTTGTTAGTTGTCATGGGTCCCATTATACATAGGATTTATGCCACCCAAATGCCACATCACTTGACACTTCATCGTCCCATGGGTCATAACCTTTCTTTCCTATCGGTGTTCAATGACATGTGTTTCAGGTGAAAGTTTGCAAAAAAAATTAGAGATCCCACATTCGGCCCGAAATACACCTTAAGTTGTTGATCTGTGCTCATCCAACAGACGACAATATTCGTTGTCAATTGTCATCTGTCCCATTATCAATAGGATTTGAATATGAGTTAAATAAATTAAATATATAAATTTATAATGAATTAAATATATAATTTAAATATGTAATTTCAAAACTTGCATGATATTTCACTTTTTTATCAATAATTTTTGTATTGTATTACTTGGAAATAAAATATTATAAATATGCAAGTATAAGTGGTATAGTAGAACCACCAGAGTTCTACCACCACAAAAAACACCCCCAAGGGCGAAAACCACCATTCCCAACAAAAAATAAAACCCTACTACATTCAAAAACCCTAGAATTCCAATTCGACGTACCAAAATTTGTAGCAGACATCCCCTCATACATACAAAGTTGGGGATAAAATGGACATGGAACAAAAAGATACAAAAAAACAATACCAAACACCATCGGCCATAGCAGGTTTAACCCACAAACGGCCTATACTCTAGGTCATCATAGAATTCTGAGAGTCACTTCATTTCTTGGGTAGTCTTGGGTCTCGGCCACAACTCTCAACCAACCTCTGCACGTGTCACTTCGTGAAGGACCGTTAAAACCTCATCACACTGCATCAACCTTGCGAACATTTTGAAGGCCTTCCACCCATGCCAAGAAAGAGGTATGCATCTTGCCTTCAAATCATCATTAGCCCATTGAATGATTGGTAGCGGCACCATCGGACTATCCACCCCTGCCTCAGGAACAATGTCCACCTTCAAGACCACACGAGCACACACAGTATCCAGATTTAAAAGGTAGTTTAAATTAATTACAACTCTCAGGGAATTTTTTACCTTGTCCACCTCATCCTCAAATTGGAAACCCCAAGTGGCAATCAATGAATATGCCTCCATGTTTGTCCTATAGCGATGACCTACATGGAATATTTCCTCTCCCAATAGCATTTTCACACTCTCATACAACCGCTCATCCTTAAACAAGAACAAACATTTGAACCTCCTATCCGTAAATCGTCCGAGAAATGGGACTAATTTCTTATCAATATGGAAGGATAAATTGGCTTCCATACTACTTAAGAAACCCAAAACAATGCTACAAGTGCAGACAATATGATACTAAGACTTCCAATCCACATAAGATTTAAACACCTCTCACTCAATTCTAATTTTTGACATCCAACGGCAGCGGCTATCCGCATTAATCATAAACTCTGTCATCATTCTTCTGCATGTACTAGTTCAACCGCATAATTCATCTGCACAAGTCGGCATTAAATCTTCCTAAAGGCTAAATGTTAAACATTCACTTCGAGTGATATGCGTACCATAAGGCAATATCACTGCATATCAGTTGTCAGTTCCCATGGGTCCCATTATACATAGGATTTCTGCCACCCAAATGACGCCACATGATACTTCATCATCCCATGGGCCATAGCCTTTATTTCATGTCAGTGTTCAATGACATGTATTTTCGGTGTTCAATGTACATGTACCTAGTTAGTTGGACTTTTTTTTATATTGAAATTATGCAGAAAAAATTACAACAAGTTGGACTTTTAATTCACTTGTTTTTCACGAAATAAACATCTTTTTTATATATATTTATAATTAATGATAATCAATGTACAAATAATTAATGAAACGAACTCGATTTTCCTTTTATATATTAAATATAGAGGAAGAAACATTACATAAAAAAGATCACAATATTATATTTATTTCCATTGTTTAACAAAATATTGAAATAACATAGCTCATATACAAAAAATGTATGAGCTAAGAAATTGTGATCCTTATTGGATGCTATCACTTGCATCCAATCCCTGACATTATGTTTTTTCAAATACTTCTTTGTCAAACACTTCAAATATCTTTTAGAAAAGGTCATCTTAGAAGTGACACTGAGTTTGTTCTCTAACTTTAGACAAGAAATTAGAATAGACCTTCTATTTTTTTATGGTGAAAATTAAATCTTATATCCACACAAACTAATAATTGTTTAAGCTATTTTAAAACATAATGATTATGCTAAGTATCCTATCATGGCATGATGGCAGCAACAAATAATAAAATGAAATACCATTTTTATCCATAAGAGGCAAACTGAAACGAACTGGAATTTATAAAGTTATCATTAATATATATGTTTCACAAATTTATTGTTTTTACATGTCAAAGTCCCTCAAAAAATTTAAAGCCAAAATGAGTGAGGTTACGAGGATATAGAAAAAAAAAAAAAACTACTAGGGGGTCGGGGCTAGGGCACAAGCAATGGACACAGTCATGGTTTACCCTAAGAATCTTGTCGTCCCTCTATGTAGAATTATTCAGACATTATAAGTTGTGAGAATTCTTCAAGCCAACCGTACTCTAGAAAGTCATCTAGAAGAAACCATTTTTGGAGAATGTCCCTACCAATCTGCGCCCATTTCCTATGACATGTCAACTGCTTCACATTCAAGTTCAAAAGAAATGCTTGGTTGGCCATTGTTTGGTCAGGGAGGAGAAGCTTGGTTAATTCATTCACCCAAGGGATCCCCACCCCTACTTCTGCAAAGATGACAACAGTAATGTCATCTCCAAGGAAGTCTTCTTTAAACACCTTCCTTAATAGCAATAACATATCCACCTTGTCTCCTTCAAAGTCCAGAAGAGACACCAAGAACCAGGATGTAACGTCAGTGTTAACACGGTATCTATTTTCATTACACAAAGACTCTCTGCCCAACACCATCCTCATAGCCTCATTAGTGAAGATCCCAACCTCCTTACAGACTGATTGGAGGGTTGGGTCTCTAATGGAGCCCAAAAAATCCCTCTGGTCCTCCGCAGAAATGCTTCTCAAGTGGATAGGAGTGTCCATCTTGAGAAATCAAATTACCAAATTATACAGCCTGAGCCTATAGACCTAAACCAGAGGCATAATTTAACTATCATGAGCTCCAATGATTTATCTACCAAAGGCTAATTGAAGATGAAAGAAGAAGAGATCGTCTATAAATAACTAATTGATTGTAATAATTCCTTCTCTAACCATATTAATTCCTTTAAAAAAAATTAAATCTTTCATATATCTCTACAAATCTTTCCCATAATTGCACTAGTGTGCAAAATTAGAAACAACTATAAACCAGTACCAAATACCATATTGGAAGGCCTGGGGGCAGAGTGGATTGCACTTAGTGACAAGACATATATTAAATGACCAACATTATCAACCGTGACATTTGATACGTGTCTGTTGAATCCAACTCCATTCCGGTCACTTTCTGGAGAACTACGCTCTCTTCAAAAGTTTGGGCCGAAATAAAACTTCAGCGATTGATCTACGGTCATCGAACGGTTTAAAATCATTGATGGATTTTAGGTATGTGTGACATGTCAAAGAGGTTGTGCCTATTGATACATCATGCACAATCTGGACTCAATGTGATGTGATGTGATGTGCCTTATCTATTAATGACAATGAATTCATGAAATCGCCAATAAAATATATATTTTTCCATAAATAACAAAATATTAGCCAAACAAATTAAATAATTTTCAAACAGTGGATAAAAATTGCCAATACACTTAAATAATTTTTCCTTCGGAGTAAAATTTTTCACCCATACACTTATATATTTGTTCCTTTAAATGAAAAATATTTGCCTCCTACAATATATATTTCCCCCACAGAACAAGGTATTATTCATCGGAATTTTATGAAATTTTCGTACCTTAGAAAAAAATTGCCAATACAAATTAATTTTTTTTCCTACTTTGAAAAAAAAATCCGCCATCAATATAAAAATTTCCCCCCCAAAATAACGCCTGATTCACCAGGGTTCTACACTTTTTCCTGGGGGGTGCTTTCTTAAAGTTATCCTTGTTTGGTGTATCAATCCAGTATCCCCTGATATCGGTTCTTCTAAGGAGAGTCTTGCCTCCAAAAAGAGGAAGTTGAAGGATACTATGTTGTCAAGTTCTCTGAGACTTGAGAAGAAGAATAAAGACCAGAAACAGGAAGATGTAATTGAATTAGATGATCTGAAATCTACTTTGGCTGAAGAAAAGGTGACTATTGGAGAGAAGGGAGAAGATGTTTTAGAGGTAGAAGAAAATGATGTACAGAATATGTTGGAGAAATGAAATGATGCTCAGAGAACTTTATCAAAATGCATAAACAAAATGAAGGATTGTATTGATAGCGCCAACAAAGTATACAGGAATTGTCTCCAATGGCCAGTTACAATGAAAAATTTTAAGGTAAAGGTTGAATCAATTGAAACTGAATTAATCTCTATTGGGAAAACATTTGATTTACTGAATGACAAAGATGGTACTTAGTCAGAGGAAAAAGGTAGATTCTTTGCAAACTGAGTTATTATCTCTACAAAGACAAAAATAAGACATTGTGAATATTTTCTGGAAAGATATTGTTGAAGCCAAATTAGAACATTTCTAGGACTTCTTAAAGATGCAGAAGAATATGAACAGAATCTGTCCATTCCAAATAGCTTATCTCATGCCATTGGTATGTTAGTCAAAATTAGAAGTTTATTAGTAAGTATCAAACTAGCAGTGCATTCCTAGACGATTCTCCTTCCGAAACTTAAGGAGAAATAGAAGCGGATTATTTCAGAATAAGAGCAATTAAGCATTCCTTTTTGGTTGATACACAATTTTGATATCTTTTTTTATTTTTGATTGAAGGTGCCATTTTTCCTTGATGTCAAAGGGGGAGAAAGGTAAAGGGAGATATATGAGTGATATGAGTAAGGGGGATATATATTCAGTATTGTGCATATATTATATGCAAACATATTTTTCCTTTTGAGATATGTTTTTTGAGATGTTTTTCCATCAATGACAAAGGGAAAGATTTTTAGATTTGTGTGAATGTTGTCATTGATGTCAAACCCTATGGGCCAGTTAAGACCGAATGTATGTAATATTAAGCAGCAGTGCAAGTCAGGTATGTATGTGATATTGAGCACCAATGGAAGATAGGTATGTATGTGATGTTGAGCAGATAGGTATGTATTTTGAGTAGCGAGGTATAGTTTATAGGAGTATTTTTTGGAAGATCCTTCGCTCTGGAATCTAGTGTTTTTGCTAGTCATGGTTTGTATCAAGTGTTAGTAATAGTTGTGATAGTTGAATTACTACTCGAATGTTTGTATTGCAATTTGATATATGAATTATATGCTCTGGAATTTGTGACATTCGTATCTTGAAGATGGAAATCATTATGCTTGGAATTTGTGTTTATGGGTTCATGTCTATGGGTTTAGCAAACCTTTTGTTTTGTTCCGCTAATTGAAGCATGTGTTCTAGTAATTAAGAAGCATGTACAAGATTAGTGAAGGTTGATTTGGTTACCATGTTTGGTCAAGGCATATTTGAGTAATGTGTTGATTCAAGAAATGCATTATTTGTATAAACCCTCTGTGCTTAGTCGACATATTATCTTGGTGTATGTTCTTACTAGTATGTATATAGATAATACATATGTATGTGGATGCAAGGCATGAAGTGTGTGAGCGATGGAGTAGTGGTACGCGAGGTGAGAGAGATAGAGAACAAAGTAAGTGTATGTGATCAGTGTGTCGTGTGAATATCAGAAGTCTATAAGAGTGAAGGTGTGTGTAGGTGTGGAAAGTGCAAGTGCAGAGTTGTAGTAATCCCTTGTCGGATTACCTACAAGCAATTGGATTGATAGATTAAATAAACTATTGCAGTAATCTCTTATCGGATCTACTACAAGCAGTTGTGTTGGTAGAAAGTGTTGTGGTGATCCCTCACCAGATTTGTAGTAAGTTGTTTTGATATATGAGCTTATCATGGAACTGACATGCATTTGGAGATGCAATTTTACTTGGTCCACTTAATTCTATTGAAGTGAGCATTCCAACAGTGAGACGTATTGTAATCAATCAGTGAGTCATCCTATAGTGAGCCACCCCTTTTGTAAACACCATATAACTAATTATATTATCTTGAGAGCTAACCCTCTCTGTGGTTTTTCCCATTTGGGTTTTCCATGTAAATAAATTTCGGTTTCTATCTTGTAATTATGTTTTTTATGTTTCATGTTGATGAGATTAATTGCTAAGGTTAAAATAAGTGAAAAGTTTTATTAATTCACCCCCCCCCCCCACTCTTAGTATTCTGGTCCCTTCAACCATTCAACAGTTTCCTCTTTTATGGGAAATCTTCATTACATTGGTCCCTCTTTATCTTTTCCTCTATCATCCTTTAAACTTCAACATTGATTTTCTCTATTATTTTGTTCTTTTATATTCTTTGTCCTAAATCTTCCTTCATCTTGTACTTGCAACATAAGCACTATTGAAGTCAACATAAAAAGTAACCATCCACTAGAGTACACAGATAACCAATCAATGTATTTGTTGGTTCTTTAGAAAAATCATTCTCATACATGGTTCATCAACCATTCTTTCATCATAAATCTTCATTATTGTACCTACTATCCCCCTTGCATTATCGTCATCATTATCATTTTAGAATTTTTGGTTCAACCAATTACCCTACTGTTGATGCTCCTACATTAGACTCTCAAGGAACAAAAAATGTTATTTGTGTACTCCTATTCATGTGATCCTTGTTTCTTGCAAACTTTTGACTCATAGTTTGTGTTTCTCCATCATATCCTCGACAATCATTTTGCTCCTGCACAAGCCCCTTTTTCATGAATTGAAATTTGGCTATTGCCTCTTCATTAAGATCTACAATTCTAGCAGGTGTGGACTACCCAAGTTAGTGATTTTGTCCTTATTGAGATTCTGTGAATGACCCTGTATTCTCAAGTGGTTTAATATTACCACAAGAAATACATAATGTGAAGTGTTTTCCGATTGACCATGAACCTTCACTAAAAAGTGGTTTTTTAGAGAAGCACTTGAACTTTTCAGTAGGGGTATTCTTACCTCATCAATCTTACATCACCATTTGATTTAGGTACAAATAATTTCAATTTCATCTTATACAAATACATAACTAGGACCATTTTCTTCTTATCAAAAGAATACTAAGGAATAGTAAACTTCCAGGGATGTTATGCTTCATATATTTACTATGACTACCTCTCAAAAATACATGTTAAATTTATGTTTACTTTGATTAACCTATTTACTCTATATTTATGTTGCTTCATTGTGCCTGCTTTTGTTTCTCTTGATCATGTCTAGGAGTCTATATGCTTAAAAAATTTATATCATTTTCTTTTGTCATGGATTTTGTATCATCTTTTAATTTGTTGTGGCTTCATTCTAAACCATTTGCCCGACTATATATACATAGTCATATTTCTCTATCCCTTTGTGAGCTTCTCTATGGTCACTTTGAGTTGCAAATAGCCTTTGTAGTAACAAGTCTATTTCACCCTGCTATAGCATACCTCACTAAGCTCCACTCCTAAACCTGGTCTTTTGGTACTCTTGGATTCTTCCTATAGAACCTCTTGAGCTTCCTTTTCTTTTCTAGGCTTTTTGCACTCTACTTTCTTCTCATGACAACTCTACCCACAAACATAACTATGGACTAGTCTCAACTAATTCTACCCAACTACAACTGGAAGTTGTTACATCTTTTCTACTATGAGGGTTTATACCACATACCCTCTTTTATCTTTCAACTATCTTCATGAAGTCTGCATTAGTCTTCCTTCATCCTTGTTCCATTGTGTCATCTTGTCAACATTTGCTTCTTTTTTTCCACCTGCAATCTTCTTCATTCCCCTAAAATTACATAGTTACAAAATATGTTTCTTGTTGGATTGTCCAATGTCCATCAAGACATCTTGATGTCTTCATAATGTTTGGTACTTGCAAAAAATTGTCTACTTTTCAGAATGGTCACTTTCAATAGAAAGTCAATTTTGTGCAAATGATAACCTAATTTCCTAATTTTTCTTTCATCTAAACTTACAAAAAATGACATTTGACTATGACTATTTCAGCTTGACTTTGATAATGACACATCTAGGATCTATTGTTCACACAGAGATAAAATATCCACCTTTCACTTAGCTTTAGCATTTTACTTCAACATGCTTCATCTTGACTTAGCCTCATAATTGTAAACTTAGGTGTTGGGTAACACTGATCATGCACCCTCGACTTCTCAAGCCAACAAATTTTAAAACACTTTTTCATCACCTTTCAATTCACCCTGATGACCTCTTATTAACTTGAACACGTGCAATTTTACTCAACCTCCCTTTTATACAAGATGAAACACCACATGACCACCCTAAGAAATTTTGAAAATTCTCTATGAATTCTTTAATCATTATAAGATGTTAAAGTAGATCATCTTACATTTTAGTTTTTCATTTTAGGATGACATCTTGACTCTTCCCATCAATAGACCTCTTCATAGCAATGATTATCTCTTCAAAGATTGGTGGCTTATTTTAACTTCTACTCTCTCCTACCATGATAAAACTCTCTAACAACTCCAATCTATACTCCAATTATATACAACTTACTTTTAAAACCCTCGCTCTACCTTAAAATAAATTATGAATCTTCACAACTTCAAATCATGTGATTTTTTTAATATAAAAAATAATTCTAAATAAAACAAGTATAGTTTAGCTTTATGAGTGCTAGTAATATTTTTTTTGAGATATAGCTATCACGATCTCTTATCTCCTTTCACTTGGGAAATGACTCTTGTCTTCTCAAGAATACTACAAACTATTGTCTTTATGTTGAGGTAGATTCCCTTAAGCAATAGGCAACCTTTTCACATAAAATCTCTCTATGTTGTAATATCTTTTATACACCTCCTCCACACCAACAATCTCTCTTGGTTACGACCTTCGTACCTTTCAATGACCTCCTATAATATTCCTTCATTTGACCCCTCTAATATTCATTCATTTGACCCCTTGAGGTACATTTCTAATCTCATTGTAGCTTTTCTTCCCTTGCATCAATTTTGTTTCTTCAAATAATTTGCCCTTTTTAACTTTAAAAAAT